>NC_050738.1:6926139-7226139 GCF_014529535.1 Bradysia coprophila | reverse complement strand
CCAAAATAAGGAGAACTTTGTAACACGGCTGTTGTGCGTCGCTATATTAAGCCGCTTTTAACAAGTTTTCGTAGAAGTTCGTAGATTTCAAATCTACAAGAAAACTTTACACGTCCATCCGGCTATGTACTACCTTGAGTAAAAGTTATCCTTCTGAAGTCATCAAAATTGTATATGCAACTTTTGTTGTCACTTTTGAGGTCCTTCCATGATTTCTCACGTATTTCTAAGATGCATTTACTGCTTGTCCCACGCGAAAGTTGAACATTACATAGCTATTCGCCCCTGCGAAAATGATCGATGATGTCGAGAATATTTTCATGCAACTTTCGCGGTAAAACAGAAAACAATAAACTCTCTCGTGTATTTTTGATCAACTTGCTTCGACAACAGTTTCTCGCCTCTCGCATCATTTTTCTTTATACTCTAGTTTCAATTAGAAAAAAAAAATCCAGACCCAGTTCATGCTGCTATTCATATAAAATAGGAAACTATTTTTAAGATTCCATTTGCCAGATTTTCCCAAAAATTGCTTTTCGGAAAATCAAGGTAAAAGGTCCGAAAATTTAAGAAAATGTGGGAAAACATTTTCGGAAAATAGTTCCTGATGTGAATACGCAGCAAAGAATACGCTTTCCAATTGGCTCTTTTCATTAATTTCGTATTTAAAGCGACTAAGTTTGACAAAGCTTTTACATGAGCTTTAAAAGAAATTTTTTGTTGGAACATTAACAAGGGAGAAATAAAGATTTTCGACTGGGAACAACATTCAACCTCTGGTTGTAGAGGAAAAAATAAGCAGTTAACTTTGTACGGTGATATATAATATAGCAGAAAACTTGTTGAACAAATGAAGTAGAAGATCTAATATCAAAAACTTTTCTAAGATATACTGCGTCCAAAGGGGATGGATTTAATCGTTATTTGACAATTGGTTTCATTATGTCCCATTCTTGTTACGATTGTTATTTTGATTTGAGGAACACCTTTTCCAGGCAACCTTTTCCGTACGCTTTCATTGAATAATTTGTATTGGGCTCATAACTCTCGGCCATACTAATCTAGATTAAGAAAGCATCCTACACGAATCTAAGACTTATATCAACCACCTTCCCCTTCACCACCCTACTTTGAGGGGTGGTAGTTTTTTCCATCCAACTCAAGCAATGAAAACTATAAAGTTTTACCTCGAAATTAAAACTAAAACCACGAAAACCGCTTCAGGACCCAAAAATGCCTGTCTTGTCTTGGATATACAAAGTCCGCACTTGTTGAAAAAACAGTTTCTACAGCTTGTTGTTCAAAAACACTCTTTGGAGACCAACTGGTCCCGAATAGTTTTAAGAATTTTTATTTTCTCACAAAATCTCTTTATTATAGACGGATTTTAATTTGATAATGATCGATGAAAGAAACTGCTGGCTGAGTCGGTGCACGACTCTCTATTCATTTCTCATTCATTCCTTATTTCATTCATCGACAAATTAATGTAACACAGCATAGGTCCATGATGCTCAAACAATTCGAAGAAGCTATTCTTAACAACGTGAGTAAAAATAAAAATGTATTTGAGCAAAAATGACAAATTTATTTAGTTCATAGTTTCACAAACTGCAATCAACTGAGATCTACGTATTGATGTGTAACTCTATGGTGAAGACTTTTTTGTTAGTTTGTTCATTTTTATGATCGTGCTGTTTCAATCTGTTTAATGCAATTAAATGATAAATGGATTATCCCAATTTTTAACTGAGATAGAAAATCTGTCGACAATTACCTAGAGATACAATTAGACATTCAAATTATTTCGTTTTTTTTTCTTTCAAATTACTTGTCGCACTTTATTTTCAAACATTAGAATGCGATTGGATTCGGTACAAAAGTTTTTTTTAGGTTTTTCCAACATTTCTGCATGTTGTATTCTTACACTCAACGTAACTAAAGCAACATGGTCCATTAGTTGGATGATTTTGAAATAAGAAACAAATATGATGAAGATAATTGCCTTAAGTCAATTGGAGAGGTCTGTAAGACGCTAACACAGGTGAGAGATTTTTAACAAATGTCTTGACCTTTTGAAGAAGAGAAAATCGTGTTCCGCATCTTCAAAAATTCTCGGAAGATTCTATCGATAACAAAAGAAATATTAAACAACAAACTGTGGCTAATGAGGTCTTATGTAGAAAAAGGATGTTCAAACAAATGAAGTAAAAGAGTTCTGAAATCAATACGAAAATCGTCTACCAAATGAAGTAATAGTTTGAACAGAAAACTGTTAAAATGCTTGCCGCCTGTAACAGGGTAATATCAAACCAATCCAAACCGTATAGTTGCACATCTTACACTTTCCGATTTATTCAAACTTTAGACCATGGTTCGCACGGGTCTAAAAATGTTTGTGTGGTGATGCAAGCAAGACATTTCATATTTACGGGCTTTTACGGTCTGAATTTCTATGAACATAAAGGGAAATTCAGTTGTCACTAAGATATGCAATTTTCGGTATTACCACAAAAAGATGCAAGTTGTTGGGTATATAAGAGATTTTGTGCATAAAATTGATAGTGTCGTTGGAGCAGTTGAATACGTTGCTAGTTTCAGTAAACGAAGTTGATTTATCATGGAGGTAACGTGTTCGAATATTTTTGATATATTTCGAAATAGTTATTTACGTATCAGTTGTGGACGGGTGGACGGTAGAGTTTTGACAATTGACGGCCACAACGCGAAAAAGCTTAATTTTGTTCCATGGCATGAAAGAGTCCATAAGTTCAATTTTGGATGGATAGTTTCTGAAATCGTGGATAGTGGATGTTATAACGACTGGTGTTCGGATATTCGTGTGAAAAGATAGTAGAGAGTACTATCAGTGATGGTTTAACTGCAATTTGTATTTGCTGTTTGCTTACAGATCGTGTGCAATCATTTTCCTAAAATTCGCTACATAGACGTTTTGTGCTTGTGTGCATTGGGCTTTTATTTAATTTATTTCCCTAGAACGATAATCTCGAATTTATTCCTCTAGTCCAAAACTGTTTACCTCGATATATGAGGAGAGTTGTGCATTAATCGTCACAAAAAGACATTTTTCAAATAAAAAATTTTCGGTTCATGCATATCGCTCCTTAATCTGTTCTCGGCAGATAAAATAGCGTATACACCTCTGTCTAAAATGTTTATCGCCGTCGCCGGGTCGGTCCATAACTTCCAAATCGCAATCGTGCATAATCTACCAATATGGTTTCTTACAAACAATTTGTCTGACCATACTTCTCAAATTCCAATTCCAGAATATCGCAACATGGATCTTAGCCGTGACCAGTATACTATACAATCAAGTCGTTTGTTCGGATAATTCAAATGATTTCGAAGTGCTTTACACATCCGCCGGTTTTGATGGCTTAAAATCACAATCATTGTCAGCAGACGATCAACGTTTCACACGAAATGCTTTCGATCCGAAAACCGATTATGTTGGTTCACACAACGCTTTCCTTTGGAAATATTTTGATAAAGCTGCCGACTATACGAGTCACGATGGACACGACGATGATGATGATGATGGCCATGTAAAAACGAATGAAAAATATCACCAGGCTCCAGACGCCGAACAATTTGAAAAAGTAGACAGTTACGATCAAGCATACAATGACTATCAATATGATCGTATCAGAAGTATGTCGCCAAAGCAGAACCAAGAAAGTGAACAAAATCCGAAAAATTGTAAGATCGTTGTGAATGGGGCAATGATATGTAGCGTATGCAAAGATTCCGACGGCAATCATTCGAAATCATGTTCGTTTAGCTCTGCTCCCGATAAGCAAAATTATGAATACATCAAACAGCGAATGACAGCTTACAATAGCGGGGACCACGATGAATAGAAGAAACTTGATAGTGAACAAGATCAGTCGTACGAATATTGGGAGAGTGACAATGCAGCAAAGTATCGTCAGCACCAAATTCAGACAAAATTTTTAGATAAAATAGCAAAACTTATGGAGGTGTTGTGTGTGTATATGTGTAAACAAGAACTAAATTGTAAGAATAAAAAATTTCAAAACTTTCAAACTACAAAATATTGTACTTCTTTAGTCCTAGTTCACATTTCACCAATAAGTCGCCCTGCCAGTGTCTCCAGTGCAAATACATTTAGCACTTATCCCGAGTCCAAAAAATAAATAATTTTTTAAATTGCCTGAAGATGTCGCACTTTTAAAAATTTCCTTTGCCGCCAAAAAGCTAAAGACGAGACACTGCGTCCCGTTAATTGTATCCCAAAATGTTATGAATTCCTTCTACAATTTGTGTCTTTGAGAAATTCTCGAAGTCGAGAAAATGAGGAAAATTTCTGGAAAATTCTTGAATTTCCCGAATTGATCGAATTTTCTTAAATTGTCCGAGCTTTCTTGATTTTCTTGAAATTGAAGAAATTCGAGAAATATTTCCCGAGTTTTCTTAAAGTTTCTCGAATTGCTTGACTTTCATGAATTTTACAAAAACTTTTCTTTAATAATTTTCAGTTTATTTCATTGCGAGGTGCGGGCTCCCCAGCTCAATCTATATATAGTCATTTAACCATAAAGTTTAGTAACATATAACCGACAAACCATTCAATCAAAACAACAAATGACAATCTTAAGTTCAACGTTTTTACAGGACGAATCAATAGGGCTTCAACTTATGCACCATCTCAATTAACCCGTGTCTGAGAATTGTTTACCAACTTATCCTCATTACCACAATGTGTATACAACAACGAGACTTTCAACTTTTCAATCATGATATCCATGCCTCAATTTTGCATTAAACGATAACACCAGCCCTCAGAAAGCAAAACATCTAATCCCAAACAATTTCAACTTTTCATTTTGTTCAATCTAAAAGATTTAACTTCTTAAAACAATCCGTTCGATCCATTCCGTATAAAATGTTCATCAATACGTATGTACCATTCTGCAATACAAGTGTGTTAAGAAAGCTGAAACTCTCAAACTGAAGTGTAAAGGAATTCCTCTACCAAAGAAACTGTCTGTGTAACCCGTATATATTATTCAGTTCGTACAAAACAGTTTGAATGAAAGTTTCTTATTGGAGTGCTTTTCAACGCTACTAATGCGAATAAATTAGTTTAGTTATGTTTGATTTCGATTTCTGTTATTAATTTAACGAAGGGCGTACATATTCCATTCATTCAATAAATTTCATATGCTCCATTCAAATCACATTTTACATTTTCTGCTGCTAAGAATATTGAGAAAATTTTGCACAAATTGCCAACTCGATACAGTAATCTCATTCTGTCATCAAGGGACTGGTACTGAAATTGTGTGACGAAAATTAGTCTTTCATCCAAGTCAATTTTATGGATAACTTCATAAAATTCGATTTCTTGTTAGTAGAGATCAGTTGAATTTGGTATTTCGACTTGAAAGGCTTTCAATCAAGGAACATTTTCAGAATTTCCACACCAAAGAGTGATAATAAATCAAGTGCTTTGCATCATACAAATGAATGCAAAGGCTTAACCATTGTGAACATAAGAAGGAACCCGTACGAATAATGCCCACAATGTTTGACCACATTTGTCCTATCTACGTCTCGAAGTATGCAGATTTTCTATGAGAAACGTTGGGTGCTTTATTGGTATCTATCCGAAATGTAGGCCAGACAAATTCATCGTATGTGGCTTATGCGTCAAGTAGAATTCATTCAGTGTGTACATCGTTGCAGCGACATAATGCAATACACGAACCCAAATTATGAAAGCTTGAGTGAACTTTAGGACATTGCTAAGGCGATATAATCGCTAGAAAAATTCCATTTGGAATTGTTATTGTATATAACACGGGAATCGAATCCGGATCATTTTGTTGGAAAACACATCACTCAACTCAGCCCTGTCCGTCAATAAAACTTGTTGTCTATTAATAGTAGATTACAGCAGAGCCTATGTAAATGAGTAATACATGTGTGCGATGTTTGTGGCGTGTGAGCCGAAGGCGAACCGCCTAATTTCGCACACATGTATTACTCATTCACATAGGCTCTTCTGTACTGTTCTTTAATGTGTAGGCGTCCTGTGCGTTGCATTTACATTGTCTAAGATGAAAACTACGAAACAATTTTGCATAAAAGAAGCATTTCGGAAGCTTTCCACTTCTAAACATTTTGCACTAAAATTTCATTTTCATTTAGTAGGCATCGGTCGTGCCTGCCATTTCGGCGATATTTATTTGACTTCTTTATTGTTGTCATTCACAGTTTCAGTGAAATTTTTTTGATTTTGTTGTTTCAAATTGTAAATTCAGTGGTGATTTTAGTGTTTTCTTAATTGTATCGATGGCACGTGTACCAAAAAATAGTTTTGCCTGTGTAAATTCCAATTTATATCGTGATCTGTGAGAAGTGAAAACATAAACAAAATCATCGAAAAATTTCCGACCGAGCATGTAAATGATCGCGCATAGCATGTAAATCATCGAAAAACCTAACATGTAAATTTCGTTTACATTCTCATCGCAGACAATGTAAATACAACGTACAGGATGCCTACACATTAAAGTCATATAATCTTGAAACTACACTGAAACACTGCAGCCCAACACTTCTCTGTTGACAGAACCAGATATTTCAATTTTACTAAAAGTTAATATGGCGGCTGTCCACCATTTCGTTGAGGAACCGAAAACAATACCACCGCATTACGGTCTTCATTACATTTCAAATATAAAAATTCAGAAAACATTTCCTCGAGATAGAGGCGTTCGTTGTACGACGGAGTATACTTACAGAAAATTGAACAGTGGTCACAGGTAATGTGCGTCTCCAGATAATGTATTTTCCATACATTATCTGTGGCAGGTAATTTTTTGACATAATGCTGCAGAGATATGCGGAAAACCTTGACACACCCTCTAAACGACAATTTTCCGACCCTTTTCTTCTAAAAATCCACAAAATTATCAAAATCTAACGCATTTTGTTTAAGTCGGAGTGCGAACGAACAGGCGGATACAGAATCTTGTACTTCGTTAGTTTTCATACATGTGAATTCTGTTTGTCGTTGTACCGTTGTCGATACAACTGGATAGTATCATGAAGACACGGTATTATGGCGTCATTGGCGCAGGTGCTAATCTACTTCATTCGAATTAATAATTTTGTTGTATAAGAGAACTCACATTGTCAATTTTTGTCGTCGTTGTCGACAAATGCCTCTTTCTAAACCTTGTCTATCCAACCTTGATTCGTTGATTTATTAATTCCATAGAACGTGTATCCGTTATACATTCTGTTGTACAATCAAGACCGATGGTTATCTCCTTCATTATGTATTATTTACGACTTTATAACTCTATCGAAATGGGAAATAATATTATCATCAAAATCCAACAGCCGGGTGATTATAAATTAGTAAGTTGTAATTAGACTTTCAGCAATGGTTGATTAATACGAAAATAATTGACTTAATTTGTTGAGAGTGAATTTTACCTAAGCCGGCAAAGCCGAGGCCATAGCGCATGTATGGATACATAAAATGAACGATTGCACGATTATTATGTAAATTTTTCGTACGTCTTAAATTAAGGTAATACACACGTTACGTCCACATCCATCGATATATGTATAGATTCAAATTGAGTTAGCCTGAAATGCGAAAAAAAGGGAAAAAAATGGAACTGGTCGATTTTGATGAATTGAAGTAAAGTGGAAATTGATAAGGGCAAACCAAATTTCTGATTTATAGAGGATTTTCTTTTTGGGGGGCATTACATATTCATGACGTATTATATCCATGTATTGAATAGACATGTGGGAATATCAATAACAAATATTTGTTTGTTTTTGGTAGCAATTTCTTTTTTGTCTTGATGCGATATAAACCAACATGGATATTATGATGAATTACATGTCATTTCGACCGAATTGCTTACGAAGGAGCGGGATTTGACGATATATACACACACAGTAGACACTTACGAAAATGTTCGGATGATTGTTAAAAGATCTTTTTTTTTGGGGTAAGTGAAGAAGCTAGCAAGATGTTACAGGAATATTAAATTTTTAATAAAATAGACTGACGTTCCCACGTGGAATAACATTCAATAGCGTCTCTTTGATATAGGGAAAAGTTTGAAAATTTTGTATTATTAAAAGGATAAATGTAGGTTCCGCATTATGAGACGATGATTTAATTTCATTCCTTTTTAAGGGTTGAGGAGGTTGAGAGTCTTTCTGTCTTTCGCAGTACTTTTCCGACAATCAATAAAAATCGTGTGTCGACGAACTCTGATCGCACCATACATTTATTACACCATCCACCGTAAAATAATATTTTATCGAGACATGCAGATCGTGTACAATAATAAATTTTTACGGTAGAAATGTTTGCTGATGTACGATGTAAATAAAAAATAAAAAATTCAAACTGCCCAGAATAGATTCAGTTTCGAATTGAACACATAAATTGAACAACACTTATCGAAGCTCCTTGAAGTCGTACCGTAATGGACTGGACATTTAGAGAGAACAAAAAAATTCGTTTTATCACGCTCCATACACTGTATAAGGTAGCTACATGGAATAAAGGTATAACATGAACGATCTAGGTATACAGGTGTGTTATATGGTCGTAGGTGACATTTACAAATAAACGAGAAAAGCTACATCGCCAGTTCAGATTTTTGTTTTCTTAAACTTTTTTGTGGTGGTTGGAGTCGATGTTTCAACTGGGTGTTATTTGTTGCTGTCGATAAAGCTTCTGATCGTAAAAAATGTGATGATGTGCTAAAAAAAACTGTAGACACAGTAATAGGTTCTTGTAACCTGTGTTCAATCCAAATACATTTTTGCTCGTTTATTATTTCACAGTCGGGGAGTCTGATCAAAGACAGTTTGAACAAATCACTTTGAAATATTCGCGTTGAAATACTAAGTTAACAATCACTTGGTCGATTTCGGGGACCGAATACTTCCGTAAGTACGCCAAAACTATTTCCTACCCTGGGCAGAAACGATTCGAAAAAGCCATTCGGTGAAAATTGGTAAAAAGCCCTTCATTGTTTTTGATACATAAAAAAAAAAACAAAAAGCTTTTCGGCCATCGCTTGAATGACCATGGGGCCAGTTCGGGCCTGGCCCTACGTACGACACTGACTTTGTTATTTCGTACCTTTTAACAATGTTCATCAAACTCATACAATAAGCTCCTCTGTTCAAAAATCTGTTTAATGTCAGAATTCGGCTTAACTGTACGTATAATTAGAAAACTTTCGTGTTGGACTCATCCAAGTATTTGTTCAACAGAACACGTCCAAATATGCAGAATAAATACATCGTAATAGCTAGAATTAATCCTTTACAAATTTGTTCTTCATACAAAGCCGAAGATAGTAGTAGCATGATGATGAATGTACATTATCGTACTCCGTTGGTGGATGGCTTGGCCGTGTACAATCCAAACTATTCTCAAATTTCCCAACGAAAATATATATCAGACAATGAGATTTTCCCACATTTATGCATTTACATTAGCAACTTTTGGTTTTAACGTGAAATTTTACTCAGTACGAAGTGCTTAAAACATAATTTTCTGTAATAACCTGCAGCTAAATGAAGTGAGCTCACCTCTATACAATATACACCTAGATTCAAGGAAATTTAAATGAAATTTATGACTATAAATAAGCTCACACTCTTAATGGTTACCGGTGTGCGCTGCGAAATTTTATCTCGTTAAGGTTCACCATAAAGAAAAATCATTACAAAGGTAGCGAAAAGAATTGATAGAAAACTAGAGAAATTTCAAAAGTTTTCCTAGTGCAATAACAAGCTTGAAATGCAAAAACTGAAATTAAACTTTCTGCAGAAGAATTAACCGAGAGTGTTCTTGTTATCTCGGTTTGCGTATGAAGCGTATTTTAAAATCTACCCACCGGCACCAACATCACAAAAGAATGCACAATGCGAAAATGCCATAATTTGACAAATCTTTAATTGAACATGCTCGGGTGCAGGATTGTACTTTGGACGCGTCCATTGGGGCCTACGATATTATAAATCAAAATGCATAATCGGAGCATAATAACTTCGCCTCGGCTTGGAAATCTGACATCTCGTGCTATAATATACCAACACACGATTCGTGTTGCACAACGTTTGATGCAATGAAAAAGATTCGAATATCGAATATCGAATCGTAACGTCGCTGCCACGTGGATTTTTTCGCACTAGTGCGATAAATGCTCTTGAAAATCCTTTATCGCATTAGTGCGATAAAATATGTCCATAAGACATTACACACAGGCGGCATAACTTGCTAATATGCCTATAAATTGCATAATTGTTTTTTACCTACCAAGGTAGGTATGAAGGTATTTTTTCGCTCGAGATGTCGACCCGAGGCGAAGCCGAGGTCGACAAGAAGTTGTGTTGCGAAAAAATACCGGCATACCTACCGTGGTAGATACAACGTTTTTCGCAATTTCTATGCAAAACATAAATACTAAAATTTTCATCAAAATACTATATAAAATCGATTACAGTATACAACACAACAGGTTCTTGCTGAACAAAAATTTGATTTGTGATCAAGTAGGCACATGTGTGAATGATTGAATGATGGATGTAGCGTGCGAAAAATAGTATGTTACATACCAAGGATCAAAAAGGTGTGTTTTAGACCCAGGTGGTGAAAACGTCCAGGGATGGAGCGACGCGAAGCGGAGCGGAGACCAAGGCCGTTTTCACCACCGTGGTCTAAAACATACCTTTTTGATCCGTGGTATGTATACTATTTTTCTTCCTGGAGTACCAAAGTCACATTCCGAACAAAACATAACAACAAAATCCAACTGAACACACACTGTTTTGCGTCAGACGTTTTTGCTGCCATATTTTAAAAGTACATTAAAAGGGGACATTATAGACGACATAATAGGCGACATTAAAGGTACATACGTCAAAATGTAGTTGATTTAATGTAAATAATTGCCAAAAAGCATGTAAACAATCCGTACGAATTGAACAGTCACAAAAGTCTAAAAAAATTATATGTGTGTGCATTGTGCATACAACAACTTGACACATCTGGGAAAGAATAAAGATAGGATCGAAAATGACATAAGCGGGAATGAAAATTGAGAGAAAAAAGTGTCGGAGAATGTTGCTCTTTCGGTACTAAATTTGGTGAGTGAATGTGACGGTTTTGCGGTTTTGGTACTACAGGAAGAAAAAGTCTTTTTTTCGCACGCAGTGAAGTAAGGACATTTTTTTCACACGCTAATCTTGAATGAAATAATCGAGCCTCATATAAGATTAGAAAGGGACAAGAAAGAGTTCATTTCCGTCATTGAATTGCGAAAATAGATTTTTAGCGTTGATGTATTAGGGACTATTTTTGGGAAAACTTTTCCTCATATTTTCCATTTTCCTAAATTGTCCTTCATTTTCCAGATATTTTTTTTTTCTTTTTTCAAAACTATTTTTCAAGATAATCAAAGACTTGTATAGCAGTTAGGAAATGTATGACATGGAGGAATTTATTTTACTTGAAAATGTACCTCAGGTTTGTCAGGTTTGGTGGATGGTAATGAAAGTCAGTTAAATTTCTAAAATAAACATAAGCTTCGGCGTCGTTTTACCTTATTTGATTTGATAGTAACATTGTATAGCTGAAATTTACGTTTCTAATTGTTAGAAATATTAGAGAAACTGTAACGCTTTCATTCAACAACGCAGCAGTTTCCAAGCGAGTTCCCAAGTGATATAATGAAATGTGTATACCAACCAACCCGCTACAACCCTGTGTTAATAAGTATATTATTGAATTAATTTCGTTGAGAAATATTCTGGTGCATAACCTTTCTTTGTATAAGTTTTCTTTTAAGTAGCACAGAAAGCTGCTCACCCACCTAACAAACCAATTATATGTTTTTTTCATATTTTTTTCACCGAATAAAGACTCGACTTTCAGCAGTTCAACATAATGACGATTATAATGGATAATACTGTATATAACGTTAGTTGTGGTAAATTCGAGTTTATTTCTGGAATATCTCGGAAAACATGAATTATACAAAACGACAATCAAGAGAAGTTCAAAAGACTTATTGTGTAACAACTTCTAGTTGTCGTAGTTTTCCAGATAAAGCTGGAGCGTAACTAACGTTAAAATTGTCCAATTATGTCGCTTTTCAGATAAATATCTGGATTGATGTTGTTCTCAATTTTTTGTTCGCTGTTACTTCCACTAATCCACACTTTACGTTATAAAACGAAAAAAAAAGTTGAAGAGCTTTTGTGTTTTCAAACGAAAACGGTTCGTTGCGATGAATGCTGAAGCGGATTTAGCGTCAGGTGTAGTTTATTAAAATTATTATGTCAAAAAACTTATTACAACTTCTTTGCACAAGAAATTCTGTCTATGTAAGCAGGATATGGCTTTTTTGTGTGCGATGGCATTTTGCCAGTGAACTGAAAAGTTTTAATGAAAGTCAGAATTGAACGACATATCGATGCAAATTTTTTCTGTTCTCGATTGTAATATTCAAACACTTTACTTTCAGCATCACAAAGCAAGTGAACGATATTTGGTGTTGGTTTTGCTATTTCCGGGAAATATGTTTTATTTATGAACCCATAAATGCTGGTTGTAACTTTGAAATAAAAAAAAAATCGAAAATTTTACTTAAATTTTGAATAAATCTGTGTCGAACCACCCTTTAGCGCTTTTATATATGCTTAGCTGATGACCTCTATGCATAGAAATTTATACCTTCACCCATCAGCAGAAAACAAAGAATGACTAAACTGTTACAGACACATCCATAAACCAAACACCCGTGAAGCAAAAATAAATTATTGGAAAAAGATTTTTCATAGCTGTAAGAAATACACGCGTCAATTTGTTTATTTAGGATTTTTCATGTGATTTACCATTAAAGGCAAACATATACCAAATTTATACGTCGAAAACTGTCGATTAATACAGAAATATATATTCATTGGCTTCGGCGATAAGTTACGCATACACAAATTTAGCCAGACATTTATGTGAAAGATATATCGAACTTTTCGGACTTTTAATGGTGTTTTAGGACTTTCAATGTACATCAATTTTGACGAACCATTAGAGACCGTGTTGCTTCAACTAGAAATCGTATCGATTTTTTTCGTTAGAAAGAGTGTCGTTGTGTCTTTCACACATACATTAATCACTAAACGAATCACTTCGCTAGACGGTAGGTGTTTATACTGTGGTATACCTGTACAAAGTGTTATATTTTTGGTAATGAACTTCTACGAAAAGTACTTAAAATAATTAAACGAAGAAAAAGTGGGAATGTTGTAGTCAATCACGACCATCATCAACCGAATTAATCGTTTCCATGATTGCCTATCGTCACTCAGGTGGGAATACATAAATTCGTAAAATAAAAATGTTTTGTCCTTGCCCTTGAAACGATTATTCAAAGAAGAAACTGATACTATTACAGTGACGTAGTCAGACATGAATTTCAGAGTGTGCTCAAAGCAGAAAAATTGTTTTTGTATAAATTAAAGAAAAACCTGTAAAACACGGTTTGCTGACGTTTTCAAGGTGAGCTCAGCACACATGAGCCCCCATGTAGCTACGGCCCTGGACTACAATTTTGAGTAACTCATAAATACTACAGTTGTCGCGTATACCATCTGAATTTACCTTAGTAATTTACGTGAACATTTACTCAATGAAAATATATTTACCAAGTAAAACAATAATATGACGACGGGGACTCTAGACGCCGCCAATCTTACGAAGCAACCTTAAGCACATAAAAGCGACAATAAAAGTTTCGAACATAAACCAGAAACTTAACTGTTGATGTCCTAATAATGCAGCTTCATCATCATCGTGCGTACATTTCAGAGCAACATAAGATAGTAGTTAACCTTTAACCGGTAACATAATGACATCAAATGTATTGTTAGAGGGTGGATTAGAATGTGGGACGAACAAAACGTAACGGTAATTATATGCTTTGTATATTGCATCGGTAAATGAGATAAATCTAAGAAACCCTTTTCGTCTGTTACGTTGGAGGCGTATGGAAGTAGAAAAAAAAAACGAATCCATCAACGACAAAATTTACAGCATTACCGTTTCAAATGACTCAGACAACTATTACATTTACTAGGTCGTAGTCGCGCAATAAATTCTTGAGACGAGCATTCAAGACAGCTTTAACCTCCCGCCCTTCAACCGTATTGTTTAGGTATCTACATGGAAAATAGTCAAGCTAATTTATCAAAGGTAATTGCACCTTTGTCAAATTAAAAAGATCGTGTTTTTATGCTCTGACCAGAAAATGTAAACTGAAAGCGACATGTAAAATTGATATAACTCGCCCAGTTATATCGTCATTCTACCGTCCATCACTATATTGTTAATAGTTGGTTTAGCAAAACACACCTATGTCTATTTACTCATGTGGTAATATTATGTTCCCTCATCAAATATACGGCCGCATATGTATACTATTCAAGTGAATACATCGAATGCAATATAAATGATGTATGTGGAGAACATTGCATTTGATCCGGTTGATTGTAAACGTCACTTAACCGTTCACTGTTCCTTCGTTGGTTATAATCGGAATCAATAAGTTACAATTTCCCTGGCTAGTGTAAGGTCATCAGTTAATTGTAATTATGTTACAGAAATCGAGACCGTAGTACAGTATTCAGGAAATAGATAGTTACAAGGACTGAAAAGTCGAGCTGTCGCGTGAAATCTTTTGATCTGAAGCGAGGCCAAGGTCAATTAATATGTGACTTTTCATTTTTCGTCCGAGTTAAGTTTTTCGTTACACGTTGTAAACCACCGTATATTTTAAAGGAAATTGTTCTCTGATCATCCAGGGGAAAAGAACCTATTGCATCGGCATACTCAAGAATGTTTACTTCGGCGATTTTTTAGGAAAGGGTTTGCCAGGTCGCCCATTTTAATAAATCAAACAACGTAAGAAATACTTTTATAGAAAATGGGCCCTGCGGTTAAATTAAACCATTTCCTTTTACAGTCGGAAAAAGATAGATTTCGGGATTTTAAGAGACATCATCGTTTTTCTGTATTCTCTCATTTCGCATGTTATTTGAAATGGTAATTGAGAGAATTAGAGAAATGATGACATCTCTAAAAAACCCGAAATCTATATTTCTCCGACTGTAGTAGTTGGTAGGTTTCTTTGCCACGTAAACAATTCTCTTTTGAGCCATGTCAAGTCACTTGATTCATCTGCAAATTCTGTCCTCGTTAAATCCAACAAAAGGCTAAGACCATGGTGAACATAATACTGGTTTCTCCTTGAATTCAACGGTATCTCGTTGGATTGAGAGCAATTGGAGATTTTTACGTTAAGTTTTTATGTACTTCGGTTGGCAGGCTATCGACATAATATATTTATGAGACATACAAAGAGATGAATTTATACTGAATACCTTTCTGCTTAAGTAAATCAATAGGTACAGAATGATGGGTAATGGTACGTCTTTGCTGAATATTGTGAATGATTATGTCCATAAAAAGTTAGTATCTACAGTCGATAAAAGTCTCAAAATCTCTTTTGTTAAAGGAAAGACGAAAAAAACTGAAATTTAATGCATCGTTACCTAGACGCACGGCCAACAAAAAAGTATCAATGCCATAGCACAGAAGCGAATCACCTTAATGTTAAACTTCGTTTCACATTATACAATTTCATCACATCGTTATCGACAATGACAAGAAGTTTTCTATATACAAAATGTCATTTAGGGTTAAATGAGGCATTTTATTGCTTTGTCATCTCGAAAGATAAATGATTACATTCCCCAGAAGACATTTAAATTGCGTCAACATTTTGCGTTGAAAGCCCCGTTCTCTCGAAAATCAATCAAAAACCAATTTTACATTTTCATTATTTTATCGTCAATACCGACATCGACATTAACGAAATTCCATTAGACTTTATATCGACTCGTATCGGAACCCCTTTTTCAGCACAGTGAGCTGCGGGAATGGACCAAGAAAATCACCTTTTCGACCATCATTTTAATATTTTCGTCATTTGTTAGAATTTCTTCAGTTTGTTTGAAGTGTACTGGTAGATCTCTAGTGGGACTCAACGTGAACGGTATTTCCTTCGTATGTTACCGGGAAGTGCTTAGCTTGTTTTAATTAGGTCAGCGAAGACATTCAAATATATTAGACTCTGGTAAAAGAGTAGTCTTTAAATACTACACAGTCTTTTTGATGAAAGAGATACAAGTACCAAGAGCACAGGGGTGTAACTTAGAACAATTTTTATTGTCGCTGCTTAGAACATTTTTGATTTTTGTACCAGCCCTGTTGAATGTCGTTCAAAAACATCGAATCGTTTTTTAATTTTCTGAATGTTATAGTTTTCGGCAACAACGATTTTCTGTTATAGTAACTTTTAATTGTCTTCGGCAATTGCCTAAATCGATGGTATTTTACGACAATTTTTATGGTAAAGTGGTACACCCGTGACCAAGAGATACCACATACAAAGAAAATACCTTTCACGTTCAGTTCCACAGTGCACTGGAAATTCACCAATACACTTCAATTCGAAGTAATTATAATAAATTAGGAAAATATTAAAATAACTGTCGAAAAGGCGGTTTTCTTGGTCCATTCCCGCATCTCACTGCTTACATTGGCTCTCTGTAAATACAGCACGAATATTTTGTCATTATGTGCAGGTCAAATAAACCGCACAAAACTCATAAATCTTATCCGAAATAACCGAGAATTTCCTTTGAAATGAAATGTTCTATTTCGCCGATATCTATCTGAATGCCTATTGTATACGTTCAATGTTAAACATTGAATGTTTTATCGCAATATGATTCACAACAGGACGTTGAGTACTTATATGCGGATTTCGGTGAACGAGCATAAAATTGGGTATAAACACTCTTAGCAGGAACTACCTCAATAACCGATAGCTATGTGCTAGAAAGCCAACATATTAAAGTTTTAAAGCTTATCGTCAGTGTCGGACTGTAGAACGGGTAAATATAAAAACCAGCACAAAACAACCGCAGATTGAAACTTATAACAATAACGAAATTTCTCTGGGGAAAAACTTTTTCTTTATCGATATACAATTTTGCATATTGCTATCGGGTCTTGGGTTTGAATTTTGAAATTAACACTATTGTGCTGTGAAAAACGTTACACTGGATGGTCGTAAATATACATACGTATGTTGTAAGAGCATTCAAGCTTGTTTTATTGTCTTTTCGGTCACAGAAGTGCTTCTTTTGAAATTTAAAGAAAACCCACTTCGTAACGAATGTATCATTTGAATTAAAACGTTACATCACTTTGTGAATAGAGAAATATTGGTCATTGCCCCGGATAGAATACCAGAGACCAGAGCAATGCAGTACTAGTTTATACTGAAAACTACAAGAGTGACACCTTCCTTTTCATAGCTGAATACGGTCGTTTCGTGAAGTTTTATACTGAAAACTACAAAAGCGCCAAGATTTGCTGACAAGTGGCGGAAACGTGAACAAATTACATGTTCTATTGGTTTGGTCTGTATTACAGCAGAAATTAACATTTTGTTGAAGCGAATCACGTTACACTGGATGGTCATGAATATGCGTATGTAAGTTTAAGTCTGTTTTACTGTCTTTTTCGTGATAAGATTTCATGTAAATGTTTTTGAAGTAAACTCGCCTCGTAACGAAAACACTAAATGAAAGTTAAGGTGAACCGATCGGTTCATTGAATTCGAGTTTTCGACTGCCAGTTTAATAAGCAGGATATCTCACTCGTTTTATTTCTGACCATTAAAAGCTTTTATAAATAGTAATTTAAGCCACCATTGAGTGATATTGGTTATTTATGCCGGGATTCATAAGACGATCAACGATATGCATCTAAAGTTTTCAAATTCTACCATTATGATGCAGAGTTGCACAAATGTTTTTTAGGCACTTGATGAGCCGTAGGCCGAGTGTAATACACATCATGTGCCTAAAAAAGCATTTATCTCCGAGTTGTATGCAACGTTTTTCTCAAAAAAGCCAACGAAAGTTTGACATTTCTTAAAAATGATACGCTGTCGAAGAAACGTTTCTATTCGATATTCCGAAAAACCTACACAGAACATATTTTTCTTTTAAGAATTGCGAGTGTTGAAAATGCCGTTGAAAATGTTGAAATCTCAATTAGGGTACCCTAGCTCTCAATCAAATCAAATGAAGTATGAAGTGGTCTTTGAGCATCTGTTAAATCGTAATCAATTTCTATATTTACTATTGCTAACTTTATAATTGCTTTTCCATTGATTGAGCAATAAACAATCGATATTGAAGCTCTGTTACACTGCTGCTTTCGAAGCACATTAAACGATTCTTTGAACAGCAATTTTCCACTATTTTAACTCCATTCACTTGCCATCATTTTATGTTATTTATGTGAAAAGCAAACAAACTAAAAATAAATTATTATAAAAATATCTATCCTCTTTGCCCAAGAGTTTCAGCTGTTAAAATTTTTCAGCCAGCACTAGCTGCAGCCAACCGAATGTAAACTGGCATAAAGATAAAAACAACAGTCGACAGCACAAACACAATGTTGCTGTTGATGCACTTAAAAACTTAATGCTCAGTGTCATATTAATGTTCACCGGCTGAAAATAAGATAACGCTATAAAGGAACGTGATAATTATCGCCAGAAGGAATGCATATCTGCAGGACGTAGCTATTTTTAGAGGCCTTTCTGATTTATGATGAGAATATCTCGTAAATGTTATTACGATTCTACAAAGTACGGTAAACAAGATCTCATTATCCACTCGTGAACATGACAACAGTGTTTTCTACTCTAAACAAGTGTAGACGTCGTTAAAAACTTGGTGATTTCACAAGGAAATTACGTAATGAAACTGAACAATTTGTTTGTTTTTGAAGTGGGCCAGGACTTCAACAAAATGAAAGTCGTAAAATATTTTTACTACATAGAAACGTCGTTCAGGACGATTTATAACGACTACAGTGAATTGAAGAGTTTTCTTCCAAATTTTCCCTTGATGAACAATAACCGATGAGTTATGCTTTTTGTAAATGGATAAATAACCGGTAGTATATGCATTCGATGTTATATACAACACACTCTTTGCTTGTGCGTATCGACGTTTTTAATTGAATTCGAATTTAAATTTATGGCCCAGTACGTTTTGTAGAGCTCTACAAAATAAATTCATCATAGGGAACAATCTTGAGTACATTCTTGGTATATAACAATCGGTCTTGCTGTCTTATCCATGATTTTATGTACAAGATCATGTACGGTCGAGGGGGAAACTACGCGAGCAAATACTGGGACATGAGATATTTATGCCAATAGACACAAATAGCCACCAATTGGGCCAATAACTACAAATGACGCCAATAGACATGCTATATTTTAGACTGGTCCATGGCATGTATTGGCGTACTATTTCCTTATATTTGGAACTATTGGTGTCTATTGGTGTATTGGTGTTTATTGACGTCTATTTGTATCTATTGGCGGCTTTTGGTGGCTATTAAAATCTATTGGGGACTATTGGCATCTATTGGTGACTGTTTGGAGGGGAGAACTACGAGGGAAAATATTGGGTCAGGTGACATCAATACAAGTCAACAGACATCAATGGCCTTCAATAGCTACCAATAGTTGCCAATAACCTTCAATAGTTACCAACAGACGCCAATAGCCACTAATAGACATCAATAGTCACCAAGGGGAGTAGGTGGGACAAGATTTCCTTGCGTAATTTCCCCCTCGTGTACGCTTCACAGCGACTGAGAGTGAAGCAATTTGAACATAAAAATGAAATGAACAGCTACCCTAACAAAGTTATACTAAATAAACCAACATGTACGCACACAAATACAATAATAAATTAAGACAAATATGCTCTATGGGAAAATTAATATTAACTCAAATAAAACTTTAATGAAAACCTAAAATGAAATAGAAACATAAAACAAAATTACAGCAGAGCTCGTAAACACAGCTTAACCTTTGTAATCAAAATCGTGTGCGTTTATATATGAATAAATAATCGGGCTAAGAAGTGTAATATGACGATAATATCGGTATTGCTTGTCTTTAATGACTATCAGTAACTAATTTAGTTGGTCTTTATTGTAAATATTGTAAATATTGTGTACCTATAATAATAATAATGTTCGGAGAATTAAATCGCCCACATTTCCGAACAAAATAATTTAATAAAATATTAAGCTCTGATGGAGGAAGATAAAAGCTCTGCTCGGGAGGTGCGGGAAAACAGGAAAAGTAGGAAAATATGCAGTTTTGCTTGTGGTATCGCCAACAGCTACTATTGTATGTAAAAACTTGATTTAAAAATAAATAAATAAATATTTTGTTTCGTCTCGTCAACATCTTTCACTTGAGATAACACGCACGATTTTTGAACCAAAACATCCAGATAAATGCTGGAAAAAACTAGTGAAGAGCAGACAAAACAAGCAAAACAGGCTGTTTTGCTTGCATTCTCGCCCACTTATCGACAGACCCGATTTTCCTAAAATTTAGATTTTTGGATTAGTCTCGTCACTACTTTCTACGGTGTTCTTGTTTGTCTTTTTTTCGCCAGTTTTTCACTAGTTTTTCAAGCATAACTCTGGATGTTTTCGCTCAAAAATCGTGTGCGATATGTCAAAAGAAAGGTATTGACAAGACGAAACTAAATTATTAAGATTTTGAGAAAACTGCATATTTTCCTACTTTCGCCATTTTCCCGCACCTCCTGGATTCATAAAATGTTCATTAATGTTTTCATTACTGCTGTTGACACAAGTAGGTGACCCATATTTTAACTTTACTACTTGCAATCTCGGAGTGGTATCAGGAAATTGAGTGAAAAATAAGGAAATTTTCTCGTGTAAAAAGGAAAACCAACGAGCCTTGAAATGTATAGATAAAGAATCTGCAAAGTAACCATGTTAAAGGAATTCAATTACATGACACACCAACTTCATATACTTTTCAATGTCTAATTCGTTTAGTCTCGGTTAATTACCTCGCTTCACTACCATGTAATTTCGTTGAACATCTTGCGATTTTTTTCTCTGCTAATAAAATTATAAATTCAACAAAATCTAAGCTACACTCTGCCTAGCAGAGCCTGCAATTATTGAAATTGAAATTTTTCCAAGAAATAATTGCTGTTTTTAGCATAGGAAAAAGAGCATTTCACATATGATTAATAGCATCGTTGTTGTTGCGTGAGGGAACACCTACAAGTACTAGGCACATATATAATCGGAAAGACTACAATATATTCAGGTGAACGGAGTCAAGCAAGAAAAAATGCAAAAAAAAAATCTAGAAAAAAAAACCACCACCCAACCGACACCTGTTGGTATGATTAATGAGTTGTTGGCATAGAAAATTTGTTTGTTATTTTTCTCAATGTTTGTTGTAATTGTCTTATCTAGAAACTTCAGCCATGGTAAAATTGCTTTTTTCGGTAATTGCAGAAAAACATTTAGGCTAAGGGAAAACAAAAAAAATTAATCTGCTATTCGATATACACACACCACGGAAACAGGTTGAGCTAAGCAAAATATAATTCTAATCGATTTTTTATCAATGCGGCGATATTTGTGTAAAAAAGAAAAAAAAATCAAAATCTTGTTTCATCTTTATTCGGTTAACAAAAAATATGTATTCAGGGCGATTTAGAATCCATACAATGTCGCAATAAAATTTGATGCTTTCAGATTACAGATATATATCGTATCGTGTCGTCAATGCACTAATTCCTGTTCCAATAAAAATAGAATGCATTGAACGCGTTCGTATCCAGATGGGAGAGTAAAATTCATCGTTATGATGCTAGTTCAGGGAAAAAAAAGAAATGGAATATTTTCGTTATTTAATCACACGTGAAACGGATGTTCAAACCTTTGCATGACTAAAGTCATTTCAATTTGAAGAATCCTTAGAGACATGCACGGAATGGTTAAATATGATGCGACGATGAGAATTATTCGAAAATATTTAGATTATTTTTCATTTCAACTAGTTATGCGTAGGCAGTAGATTGCAGTGGCACGGAAGTATTGCTGACGTTCATAGTCAAGAATTTTATCGGAATTTGAATATCATAAACCACGAAATCAATTCCTTTATCATTTATATTCAGTTTACTTTCTGCATAACATGAAAGTGTTCAGTAAGGTATGCGACACCATTCAGCAGAATTTTTTTTTTTTCGAATCATTAGTTATGAATTTGAATTGAATACTATAATGGCAGTGATACTCTTTCTACAATTAATTTTTATTTGAAACAAGAGTATCTCTGGAGTCCAGTGGACAATCTTTTAAATGAGCTACTTCTCTTCCTCAGACTATTTCTTAGTTTTTGATACAAAATCTATTACGTCATTTAACTAAGCATATAATTGGTTATAAGGAAGATTTAACCAGTGGTCATTACTCATTATTTAGGTCGTTGTCGACAACAGATGTAACGACAGTAACAATTGTTGAATTCATTTTATACAAAAACGTTGTACAATGTACGGTGTACATACAATCTAGCTTTACGCGTCCTATGTAAATTGTACGGTTCGGGGGTACAATTGTGCTATACTTATGTATCTAACAGAGGTTTGAAAAAAAGGTCCAGATTTTTAAAGGTTGGACTTTGACTACCATTCTTCGACTATATTTATGCATTGGTTTTTGTAGTCTTTGCTTTCATCCATAATAGGGGTTACAACTCGATTTACTAGGAAAATATCGATAACAATATTATAGCATATCATGCAGGTGTATCGTGCATTGCTGTAAAAAGAATTGAAACAAAATTTTAAGCTTCAAAGCTCCAGTTGCAAGAGCAATTGGATTATTAGTTTTAAATAAAAATTGAAAGTTCTCTGGCAACGTCGAATACGTTTTTAATGTAATAACCCTTTGAACAGCAACAAATATTGATATTTTTATGATATTGATAACCGTGTAATACCCAAGATCGGGTGCTGAACAAGCGCCCACCGACTTGATACTGTATTTTTCCACATCAAAAAAAACCCAAGTGACCGTTTTATAAAAAGGAAGAAAAACTTTTATTATTTTCATTTATAGCTGATCCCCCAAAGGCTTAATAAAATAGCAAGAGAAAAAAATAAGGTCAGATAATAAACGACAATCATACACATATATCGTCCGTACCAGCTATATCCTCCGTAGATAGAAAACCATATTGCGTTGGTCGTTTACATCTTCACACATAAAGTAATATCGAGATATGAAGCCAGAGCCATGACTGACTATCAAAAGATGATAGTATAATGAAACTGGGGATTTGTCGGTAGAGTATACCTAATGTATTACTATGGTTTCTCATCACTGGAAAATGAAACGAAACTTTTCAATGTACTGTTAGATGTAGAGTTCTCAGAGGTCATTTGTATAGTTGAGAGAAAGTTTGTGATTACCAGACTTCAATTCAACATTCACAACACCAAAATATCAGGAAAGCCAATTGTTTTGTAGGTGGCCAGCGCATTGGAAATGTTGAAAAACGAACCGCGAATTAATTGCTGCAGAAATCACATTTTCTGCTCTAAGAAATTTTATTCATTAAAAACCAAGACGACTAAATATGTCAAATATTATTATTTGGCAATGTACTATGATACAGTCGTTGAAAAGTGAAAACTAACATGTTTTCTGTTTTGGGACTAGTTTTGGGTTGAATTGTGGGACAAAAATACTTAATTTAATGAATAACAGTGGCGCTAGTTGTCCAGCAAAGTTTTTATTCAATAAAATTCTGACACTTTTGATTCGGGGTGCTCACATTCGCACCATAAAAAATTCAAACGAGCAGTTAACAAAATCGAGAACATAAATGTACACATTTTTTGCGATGCTGACCCTTCCCAAGAATTGTTGACATTGTATCTTGAAATACACACAATATCCTCATATTTATTTCTGAAATTTAAAGTAAAATTGTGAAATCTTGATGCATTGGAATTGAAGCTGCTGGTCACATTTTTAAATGGTACGGTAATGAGCAGCCAAAATTCAAATGTCAGAACCACTGTTCGCGTAGTATTGTTCTCGCATTCATTATTCTTGTGTCAATTTGATTCGGTTGTGATGTGAGAAAATTTCTGCTAAACTTTGTGCATTATTCGTGATTTTTAAGTGCGTTAAACATTGCAAATAGCCAAATATTTTTGTGAACGGCTAAAAGTGTTGAGGAAATTTCGGAAATATACGTGTGTGGAAGATACACATCAAAACATTGCTGTCGAATTTCAAACTTAAACATCCACAGCCAATGTTTTGATCGTGTTTTCCCATACAAATGATACGAAAAGTGAAATAATAAATTAACTAAGTATTTGGTCGCGGTTAATTGCTAATAATTTCTATTTTCTAATCGAAAATCTTTAAATCGAAGAATTTGACTTCGGAGGAATTTTCTGCTTTTGATGTGGTCAGAAATAATCAATTATTATTTGCTTTTCTTCATCTAAAAAGGTTTTTTTTATCAAACTTTCCTTCAAATCAAGATAAAGCAGCTGCCGGTTGTTAGACGAGTTTAAGTTCATCAATCCCCTACGTTTTAGTAATCGAGGTTTTGTTGATGTGGTGAACGCTTTACCTTCATTTCGTGAAAATATTGATTCAATTATTGCTGATTTCGTGTTAATGCGATAATTTTTGAACGGTTGAAGATGGAGAAACAACTTAAAAAATGAAAGATCTCTCTTCTTGACACCCAAGATTCTCGCTTGGTTAAAAAAAATTGCCTTTGTTAAATGTCAAAATTAGCCCCTTTCCAGGTCAGTAAGTAAATTTCCAAGTAAATTATGTTTTCATGTTTCGGAACCAAAATTAGGGCAACTTTTTTGGTTTTATCTGGTTTTCGGCCGTTTACATGAAAAATTACTTGTGTACCAGTTTGGGACGATTGATCTGAGGCACTTTCGCTTGTGGACCTTGCTCTGCCCAAACTACAGCTCGTGAAATTGCCTCTAATCAGTCGTCCAAAACAGCGACAAATAACTAATTACTTCAACAGTAAAAATTGGTAAGGAAAGAATTGTCAAGGTTGTAAGCTTTTGGGAAGATCTGCGTGACTTGAAAATTCATATCATAACGGCGACGAGAATCTTCACGCCCCATTGTATCGTCTACCACGTATTGAGAGCAACACTGAACTGAGTGTTTTATAATCGCTACACGTGTATTGACTGAATTGATCACGGTCATGAGATTTTGGTCGATCAAAAAAATAATTTAGAAATGGGTCCCTTCGTTTCTTTATGCTGCATAGTGAAATATCCAAGGTGTAAGTTGACTTTATCAGTGCAGCTGTACCTACCACGGTATAGTACTTTCTCATAAACGTTGTCATGCTTTTGGTAGAACTATACGGTTGATTGATTCTGTTCGAAAATCTCTAACATCACGAAAATCATTCATATCACTTGCTATAAATGCGTTCCTGTTCCTAGTCTATTTTGATAAATCATTATTCAGCTGTTATGAACTTTGTATTACTAAAAACTCCCAGATAATGAAAAGTCTGATGACTTGAAAGGGATCTCGCTGCCCACTAAAAACGTCCTCATTTAAGACTTGATCTTTTGATAGTAGGAACTTCTTAGAAACATAGTATTGATCACAAAGCGAACACTCGAATAGCATGCATCGATTTGCTAAGCTCTTGTTTTCGGTGAGAGATACTAACTGTTGATATCAGTGTACAGTTCATATAAAATGCTGATGCACATTTCCATGTGTTATTAAATATTTCGAAAATATTGACGCGCACAGAGACTCAAAAAGCTTCTTGAACAAGATAACTTTCTTACGAAAGTTTGATAAAAAAAAACCTTTTTAGATGAAGAAAAGCAAATAATAATTGATTATTTCTGACCACATCAAAAGCAGAAAATTCCTCCGAAGTCAAATTCTTCGATTTAAAGATTTTCGATTAGAAAATAGAAATTATTAGCAATTAACCGCGACCAAATACTTAGTTAATTTATTATTTCACTTTTCGTATCATTTGTATGGGAAAACACGATCAAAACATTGGCTGTGGATGTTTAAGTTTGAAATTCGACAGCAATGTTTTGATGTGTATCTTCCACACACGTATATTTCCGAAATTTCCTCAACACTTTTAGCCGTTCACAAAAATATTTGGCTATTTGCAATGTTTAACGCACTTAAAAATCACGAATAATGCACAAAGTTTAGCAGAAATTTTCTCACATCACAACCGAATCAAATTGACACAAGAATAATGAATGCGAGAACAATACTACGCGAACAGTGGTTCTGACATTTGAATTTTGGCTGCTCATTACCGTACCATTTAAAAATGTGACCAGAAGCTTCAATTCCAATGCATCAAGATTTCACAATTTTACTTTAAATTTCAGAAATAAATATGAGGATATTGTGTGTATTTCAAGATACAATGTCAACAATTCTTGGGAAGGGTCAGCATCGCAAAAAATGTGTACATTTATGTTCTCGATTTTGTTAACTGCTCGTTTGAATTTTTTATGGTGCGAATGTGAGCACCCCGAATCAAAAGTGTCAGAATTTTATTGAATAAAAACTTTGCTGGACAACTAGCGCCACTGTTGTTCATTAAATTAAGTATTTTTGTCCCACAATTCAACCCAAAACTAGTCCCAAAACAGAAAACATGTTAGTTTTCACTTTTCAACAGCTGTAAGCGCACCATGCAGCAGCAAACAATAATTTTACAAATGCCGTGCATCATAACCGAGATCATAACCCAGACTCCCTTGCCATTTAGACGAACAATAAATAAATTTGTCTGGAACAAGTTGAAAAGGGTACAGGTTCATTTCGTAAATTGGATTTCCATCAACATTTGGAACATCTGAAATCACGAAGAATGATTACTTTAAAAATCAACAGACACTTTCTTTTCGTAAGGTCCAACGAAAATTATTCAGACTTCCTTTCAAACAAACTTTTACATAATTCGATCTGACACACGTTGCAGATCTCAGGTGAATGATTTTTCAATTAAACTTGAACAAATACAACTATGTTGATTTTCCACCGTATATAGTCTGGTATACGGTGAAAATGAATTTTAATCTGTTTATAGCAATCTGATCATTTATATCCCAATCGAATCATTTAATCAATCTGAAGTGTATTAAGTGCAAAGTACACAGAAACTAATCGGTCTGCTCTACAAATAATTACTAATTTATCGTAACCAGCGATCAACGGATGTGGGTATAAATCCCATTCATATTCGGATTTAAATATAATTCCATCTTACGTGAAAGAGGCATTAGTTATTACAAATGGTTTATTATAGTTTCTGGTTACAATCGTGACTTTATAATGAATCCATAAATTGAATAACCTTAATTATGTGGTTGAAACCACAAAGCCGTATATAATTCAAGCAATATGTTGACACTATATAGTGAGTGTGTTTACACTCACTGTACACTGTACTGCATACATACGTATGCTAATTTTCTTTGAAAATTTGTGTATGAATTTATAATCAGACTTTCATTATTCCTATCACGTTTGTCTACAAAGTTGACAGAAATATTTCAATCGTATGTAATAACACGTTCATTATTATTTATCTTGGAATTGAGGGAATACTGGTGTACTGTACTGTATTCAATTTCCGCTCCACATAAAAATCAACAAGGAATTAGAAAGCAAACATGTTATTATTAAGACGCTGAAAAGCTCAATCAATGGCGGTTAAGTTGGTGCGAACTTTTCGAAACGGTTCCGAAAGAATTAATTTCTGTTTCCAGCTGGAAAGTTGAAGTCACAATTTCAAGTCCTTCATTTCAACTTTGGTAAAGAAAAATCATGGCGTTTGTGAGGCGCCGTGAGCGTGACGCAAGTCCTAACACATTAAAAACTTTGGATTTTTGTAAGAAATATAATGACGCCACGTTAGTGACTTTCCCTCCTTTGCTCATACTACCCGAAATTATCTTATTCGTAATCTGGACATCCAAAATTTTTTGTGTCAATATTTGGTTGATAAAACTTTTGCGTATGAACAGTCGCACGGCCGCCTGTAGTTTTTATTCACCAATTTTTCAATCAGTGGTTTGACCTTTCTCAATTATCTGCCATTTTTGAACTAATTATTTTGTACGTATCTGTAAGCAGCAACTCCTCCGATATCAGTTCTTGTGAAATAGGATAAAAGGACTTCAACTGCAAGTGGTTTTTTTGCGATTAAATATTTGGGCGCAGAAACGATTAACCATCTGTTAGTGACAAACACTACAAAAGTGCGACCAATAGTCAGGTGAGCGTTTTTTTGTCAAATGTATTTGTTACCACTAATGAAGTACAAGATTTTGTGCTAAACAACAGAAGTAGTAGATTAAAAATGATGAAAACATACCGTGTCATTCGGGCCGTTTATTAAAGGTTAATTAATTGAACTACATGTGCAGAAATCCTTAAAATTGTGACCAATAACGATGTTGATCTCGTATTTATCAAATAACGAAAGTGTCTCCAACATTTAACACTACTAAGGGCACATCTCTGATCGTGTTGTATTGGAGAAGCACGATTTTCAAACAAACATGCCACGGTTCCACTCAAAAACGTCAGGTAAACGGTGGCGAAACCTCAATGTTTTGAGTATAATGCCTTACTTGGCAATGCAATGCAATCGGTCAAGAAATGATAAGGATGGCTTCTTTAATACAAAAACGATTTCTATCATTTGATCCATTGGTCAGTAGTGCACTACTATTCCCAAACCAAAGTTTAGAGCGAATGGAAAAACTTACAATTGGTGTTGGGAAAAACCAAGTACAACGCCTTCACATATAAAATACATATATCGAACATATACATATAAAAAACTCAATTAGAAAATGCGTCCGATTTCGTTAGGCTGTTTTTCAAAAGAATCACTCAATTGTCGAAATTGTTGGAAATCTCTCAGTGAAGAGAAGATACTTTTTCCAGTTTCGAGCTTATATTGTCTGAAACCTATTTCATATCGTTACCCTACCAACTAAGACGAACAATACTAGTTGTGGCATGTTTTTAAGCGTTTGTTGGGGCCCTAACGAGGTGTGCATAACTTAGATCTTAGCGAGACCGGGTTGAGGTCAAAATGAAGGTCTGCGTACCACACCACATGTAGAATGAAAATAAAATTGTTATTGAAAGGTCTGGCACGCCAGACAATAAACCCTGTTGCTTAGGTATTTCACACTTCCAACCATCTACGAATGAAAATTGGAAATGAATTGACTTTGATTGGCGATTGAAAGAGTACTCTAACCCAAGTAATAATTGCACCATTCAGGCCATGCATAGATTCGTCCTGGTGGTATGTTGCCGTTGGTTTGTCTATTGCCTGCAATTCTATATCCATGTTTGATGAACGTAAGACAGTGTTGGCTACTGCTTTTTGACAAGTGTAGTTGTACATCTTGCCTTTGGCTCGGATATAAAAGTCCTACTTTTTTTCGAAAACACTTGCCGAAGGTGGTTGCTCAAAAATCCACCTATGAGTTTGCTTTTATCACAAAATTGTTACCTCATCTAATAAATTACTAGCAAGAACGATAAACGGTTTGCCAAATGTAGAGTATGAATACGACATTAATTGTGTTTTCAGTTGTGTAACCATACAAAACGGGAAAGAAATCTTATTACACATAATTTATCCACGCGCTCATGCCATATAAACACACGACAAAATATTATTTTATAGGCGGTAATAATGGCTCCATTTTCCTTCTTTCACTGTCACTTATGTTGCGTTATTTATATATACACGCAAATATGCATAGCCTTGTAGAACATCATACATATATGTATGAAAACATCGTAAAAGCTGACATAAAACTCCTCCGAAATGAAAATGAGATGAGTAATTTTTTTCGTTTTATTCTCGCAAGAAAGAAAAAAAAGTGAAAGTATTCTGCAGATGTTTCGTGTATAGAGGGCGGTATATAGAGTAATGTTATGAAAATTATATTTTCGATAAAATTTACATTTTTCTGTTTCATTTCCATGAATTTAAGAATATTTGCGAATTTAATTTATTAAAAGCTATTAAGGAACCAAATTACACTGACTGAGATGATTTTCTTTCTTTTTTGTTCTTGTCTATACCAATTTGTAGCTTCATATATTTTTATATGGGCTGCAGAGGGGTGACCTATTACACAGCATCACAATCCAGAGAACGTTTTATGGAAATGTAATTAAATGATTATGACTGGGAAACAGCTGTACCCAATTTTAAGGCACCCGAAATTCACTTTTATTGCAGAAAGTTTTCGGGAAGACAGAGGAAATCGTAAAATGTAACTCCATGATTAGTCACAAATCCTCAAGATAACGACAAATGGCATTAAATTGTTTGATTAAAATGTGCTACTAAATAAACGGAAAGCCTATTGTCGTAACTTAACAATGGGAGTAATAGATTATTATCATATCGTCCAGTTTTTATGGTACATCTTCTACTTCACTAGTTTTAACATACAATTCTCAATAACGACTAGCCAGAGCTCAACGCTTATTTTCGTCGTCTTTGTTGATATCAATGAATGAATATGTTTAGTCGTTTTTGTGTCAATGCTCCTATTATTCAATCGTCGTATCATCAGTACTAAAATTGATTTCTATAACCTATAACGCCAAACTCGTACCGAATGTTTTGTCTAATTTATAAAAATCTAAAATTCAATTAAATATTTAAATTCTCCCCACTTTTATAGCTAGCACTAAAATCTTGATTCTATTTTAAGAGCGAAAACAAAACAATGACAAAAAAACACCGAAACTTTATCCATTTTCTATTAATTTTGAAAGCAAAAGTCAAAAACTTGCTTCGAATTCATTTTACGGACAGTTAATAATAACCCACAGAGACGAGTAAACTTTTATTAAAGTTATAGTTCTATACGACGACTACAACTTAATTTCACGTCTAGGATTTATAGTTATTTCTTTAAAAACGAAAGCACACAAACATTTTGTGTTATGTAAGCCTTGAGGTATAGGGGTTGGTTCTTTTCTTGTGCACAAATTAAACGATGCTTTTTTGTGATATAAAATATTTTCACATTAATCCCTTCAGATGATCGTCTGCTCCGTGGTCTGCTCACAAAGTTTCACAAGAAAAGGTGGATAACTTTTCTGGGTGGAAAGTTTTTAATGAAAGGGTGAGAATATTTAAAATTTACATCGGCGAACGAAAGTGATTAAGGTTTCATCAATAGTCAATTATCGCACTTTAGGGCTTGACATTTTCAAGAGAATTGCTATGAAGAACTAGATAGCCGAAGCAAACCTTTCCATGCAAATACATCCACGTATGGTATTTCTATATGTTTACCAAAATGTAGGGAAAAAAGGTCTACTGTAAGCAACGCAGTCATGACTTATTTACGCACGGAAACATATAAATAGTTACAATAATGGAAAAACACTGGAGATTGTTTTATGTGAACTGACCTTGCAGAACCATTCATGAAAGTTCAACCAGGTTATTCTTACCGTTCATTTAATGATTGTTCGATCACATAAAAAATTTAACAATACAACCAATAGCCCGCCCTTGTTTTAACAATATACAATTTACTCTTCGAAACATTCATCAAATGCTATTACTTATGAAATTTGGAAGGACTGGTGGAATCAATAATTATTATAACATTTTTTCATCTTGTTGGATCATCTTTTATGTACTTTATCAACCCTAATAACAAGAAAATGTGTAAAAATCGGGCTGGGAAATAGTTGTTCCAACCAAAAAAAAAAAATGTCGCAACGAATTAACCTTTTTATTGTGATGACTTCAGCTAAAACTCAATTGAAATTAAATCTGGCAAATCATTAGGCTTTACACGCATAAACCCCTTGGAATAACAAACAAACTTTTTTCTCTCTCCAACATATACCTGGAGTATACATCGATACAGGCACCATATAGCTAGACAACATGCATATCACGACAAAAAAAGAGCCAAAACCCTCAAACATAGCCAGAAGCTGATATTTATAAAGCCCACTTGGGTCACATTTTCTTGTGTTTACTTATTTTGACAATAGCCATTATGTGTTGAATAAAAGAGAAGCAGATTTGGTCTTGAGAATATAAACGAAAATATCACGTTCTGATATATATTCGTTTTTATTAAATATCTCCTAGCCCCTATTCGGTTGGAAAGCTCTATATATGTGTGTTAGGGTGTTCTCGCAATTTTTGCTCGTAAAATATTCTTGCGTTTAGCTAGCCGCAAAATATTGTGGTGGTGAATGGAAGCCTCGAAAATTCAAGAAAGCTTATGGCCCATGAGTCTATGAGCCATGGACCAAGCTTAAAAAATTCACTAATCGCCAGAAACGTTTTTGATTTTTCGAGGTCACATTTAAAACTATTAAATTTAAAAAATATTCTCCAGAGCTTCATTTGCAACAACAATATTTTGTGGCATAAGCTAAACACAAGAATATTTTTCGTGTAAAAATTGCGGGAACACCCTAATGCGTATACAATACTGATATCGGAATGTAGGACAAACCACGTTTTGTTTATTCAAAATTAGGTTTCCTCCACTGCTGTATATATGGAGACTTTATTTGTGTTTGTTACGCCATCAACACATGTGATTTGACGTGGTTGAAGTGTTATTTTTTCGTCTTGCCTTTATTTTTTTTTTCGTACGTCTTGTTTAAATGTAAATAAAAGCTCTCTGGAGTGCTTTTTGTTGTGGCACAAAAAATATATATATTAAAGAGCTGCTGTGTAATGTGAGGTTCTACAAATAGAATCGAAAGTCAGATTTGTTTCAATTTTTTGCAAGAGACGGAATTAATTTATTTACATACCCTTTTCGAAATGGAAATGAAAATCCACGTTAAACGAATGGAAAGCACGGTAAAAGAGATGGCACAATTGATACTCGAAAATTCACAAAAAAGAAAAACATGCCAGTAAATGGGTACTCGTTTGTGGGCGTCATAGAATTTTCGTAATGTAAGCAGTGTATCGCTTTCTAATTAAGGTGAATGTTTGAATGAACAAAATACAGAAGTGTAATGGGGCGCTTCATTTAATTAATTGAGAAGTAGCACATACATAGTGCGAAAGTTGTGCCTGTAGGCATTTAACATTTCCCAGGGATTGCGATACGTTGGGAAGAGAATAGCGATTTAGGTAAAGAATCTTGTTGCTCGTAGAACAACTATTCCCTGCAGGGAATTTGCATGCAAATTTCAATATCTTAAGTCAATAAATTAATCGAATATTCTAAGCAACTGAACTTTTTCTCATTAGCGTAATGAATGAAACGGTCACAAAGGTCTAGAAATTAATCGGAAAATGTAGTCGTCGAGAAACAAAGGTTGCAACTACTTTCTTATATAACTACAATGGTTTGCAACCTAATATAAGACGAGTTATAAGTACCTAGACTGGAAATTACAAACAAAATCATGTAAAAAATGTCAATGAAAGTCTAGAACAGGTATGGTCGATCGGCGAATTCGTCTTAAACGCACTCACATTTTATGTCAAAATAATATGAAAATGAGTGCGTTTAAGTACGAAAATCAAATTTTTATGTCCTCCGGGCGAACAATAGACCATAGCTGTTTTACACTTTCATTGAAAAATGTGTCTCTGGCAAAATACGAAACGTTTGATAGTGTGAGAATAAGTGAACAATTTAGCGCCAAGAATTTGAATTTGTTTACCACACAAAACATTTGAATTAAAAAAATTAAAATATGAAAAATAGATTGCTAATGCTTAGTTTCCTCTTACCAAAAAAGTACTCCGTCTGAGAGACAAAATAATTTTTTTTTCCTTTGTTTATTTGACAGCTTGCTCTCTCACGGAGTACTTTTTGTTGAGTGGAATGGACACTTAATGCTAAATTGGTAACTATCAAAAATGTCAACGCCTACATGTAATTGGTGTAACATTCTACGTAAAATGGTACGAAATATGCATTTTATACAAATTGATGTTAGGGACATATTTTATCGTACCAAATACCAGTCTAGGAATAATTCGTCTCAGTTTGGAACGTTGCTGTAAACGTTATTCTCTACAAAATCTCTTCCAACGACATGGTAAAATCATTTCGCAGCGATACAATAAGGAAGATTTACACCTCATGTTACAGTATGTATAATGACTAAAAAAATCGATATATTAAACAAAACACTCCGCTGTGTTTGGTGTACTTCACTATGACCGAGAAGAATATAAAAGTATTTACCACAATATAAAAGGTAAATAAAAGTGAAAACTTTCACCTTATTGAACATTTTAAGTACCTAAACACAGCAGCGAGGGAAATTTTGAGTTGCTAAATTAACACGAAATTTATTTGTCTCACCTTAATTGAATAACGTCTATACACATAAACAACACGATAACTGTTCGAAAACACGGAAAAGTTTTTCTCTTGTTTTATCTTCTGACGCATCAATTAATAAATTATGTATTAAGTCTTACGATGCTCATTCAATTTCTACGGCGATTTCGGAATATTAGGGGAGCGAGCTGATGGTTATTATTACGTGGAAAAGAAGATATTTTATTAGATTTTATGGGAAAATTTCTTATTAATAAGAATATTTTTTTTTCGATTTTCTTTCTTATTTATTTCTTTCGCATTGTCGTTGTGGAGAAACAAAAATATTTTCAATTATAATAAAAATACCGGAAATAATTAAATATCTCCTCAAAAGGGTTAGATATACCATATTATGCTCGTATCTTTTTGCTAAATGATTTCAAAGAGCAAAAACGACCAGCACAACGCAACGCAATTTGTTGCGAATTTCATTTCGCCTGTAATACAAGGGGAGAGTAAAAATATTCGGTCTCCGAAAATGAAAGTAATCACAGGCGTAAATGTATACTATAAAGCTCATGACAGAATATCAACCATGCTTTTCGTTTGCGTTCTGTATGATCAGATTATTCGGTTGAAACAGGAATAAAAAGACGTTTTTATATAAATTTCAGAAAACTACACAATCCCTTATCTAAACTTTATGTTCAGGAAGGATTTTTCTTTGATTTTTCGTCTTCAGATGAAGTAATTTTTGGAAATTCGATGTAATTGAAAATTCGTTACCTCCAAACGTGGAAGATTATCCTAGATCAACATTTTCAAATTTGATTTTCTTTTTTGCAAAAAGAGCAAATTGAATATTGGGACCTACCAATATAATGTACCTAATGACTCGGAAATGTGAAATTGTCGAAAACGAAAAGTTCTAAGTTTGAGTTACGTAATAAACTACTTTATGATTTTAGTTCGAAATCACGGACTTCCAGGAGCTTTGGTTCCTTCTCAATATACCCGAACAATAAAATTAATATCGATCTATTGTACTCTGTAAAGATAATGTCCCTTAATTTAATTTATCTGTTGTCAACAGCTACTTCAAAACCAGGCGTACAAGCTCTGATTAGTGTTTTCTTATATAAAAAAATGTGTGGATAAATCATTGAAGTAAAAGATTTTGTATCAAACACGTTTCATCACTTTTATCAAAAGATGTAATAGATTTATTGATTAAATTTCCTTATTGATTGCATTTTACTCCTCTAACAATTTAATACCAAATCAGATTATTATCTGCTCTGCTCTGCTCGATAATTGAATTCAAAATCTAATCATATCATTTACAATATAATTTTCACACTCAAAGGTTGTTATGACGATCGTCAAAGGACTCTATTTAATTAGTCTGCCCGCAAAGTAAAACATTTTTCTTTTAAAGTTTTTAGAGTAAAGTTTACTAAATCCCCTTTGATATACATTCCGAAGGGTGTCACAACAAGATATACACAAAAGTTATGTAACATCTCATTTTATAAGTCTGAAAATGATGAAAATAAGAAGGATAACACACAACATAAAATTTCGACAACATAGTACATACGTAGGGTGGTGTGAGTATAACCAGACATGAGCGAAGCAGAAAGTTTTTCGCAAAAATTTCGTACACAGAGGAATGAAGGATTGAAATGACAAACTTTGGTGTTGCTTTTTAGATTGTTTTGACTAGAAAGATGTTTTAAGAGTTTAAACAGTACATAGTGCTAATGAAAGTTTCCCGGCTTGAGTGTCGATTTTAAGTCTTAAAATTTAAATAAAAGCGGATTTTCGTCTATTTGCAGTTTTACTTACCTTATGTATACCGACTAGCAAAACAATACTTAAGATAATCATGGACAGCTGGGTCGCAATTATAGCAAAATACGCTATCTGTACCCCTAAAATGAAAAGAAAGAAGAAAAATCCGGTAATTGAAAACAGTCATTTTTTTCTCGATTGAATGAAAATATTTCCACAAGATAAATTTTATAATTAAATTTAAATATTGAAAATAAACGATATCTTGAAACCAAGCGAAATTCGAAAAATATTTTTGCAAGAAAATTCACTTAAAATATGCTCTATTACAAGATCAAGTACTTACAGTTCTTTTTTGTCTGTTATTATTCTAAAGGGACCCATTTTACGTTCTACCATCTCGTCTACTCTAACCAACAGACGTTTTGTATTTTCAATAAATATTTATCTTCAAAATTCGAAAGAAAAATATCAATTTTAGATGGTCTTTCAGCGGTGTAACGGAAAATGTGTCTCGTTGGGTTATAACATTTTATGGGAATTGAATAAACTGCTGGAAAATAGATGTATGATTCGCATTTTAAAAGAAGACATTCGGTTGAATGTCCTTGATGGGACAAAGAAATTACTGTAATATTTGGAAAAATATATATTTTCTTGACGAAAATTGGTTTACACACATCGTCGTTTCAGATATATTCGAATCCATTAGGTAGACGTCTGCTTCAATGGTTTACCCTTTTCACTACAGGATTTGAAAGGAATTTTCGGATTATACATAATATTACACTCACTGCCAAGCGGAAGAGTCACTGTGTTTATGTGACTATTAACTTCAATAAGGGTGTCATCGGTTGCATATCGCGTATAAAATTGTCAGAACTGTCAAATTATTAATTATATAACCTCAACATATTTTCACTCGAATCTGTAGATCCAATACCTTCTCTATCACAAGGTTCTGAAAATTCGGAAAAATTCGGATAAAAGTCCGAAACAAATTTTTTTTTCCGGAAATTTTTTCAGAATTTTCGGGAAAAAAATCCCAATAATATGCCCTGTTCTGAAGCTAGTGGCCATTGTCAAATTTAATGTATATTACTTCATGCTGCATGCTCTACGTATAAAATAACTCTCAAAAAGCATGTGGCTATCTAAAACAGATTTGGATACCAAATCACGCTTTGAAGACGAGATAATTTTTCCAGTTGAATTTCGTGAGCGTCACAAAGATCAGATCAACCGATTTGAATGAAAATATGTAGGTTGAACCCTACTTTGGCTTTCACAAATAAATAATGTTGAATAGTTCAGTGAACGTATAAAACCAACGAATGTACATACAAGGTATGCCATACCTGGTATGGCCTATTCATTCTTCAAAATAAATCGATTTATCTTGAACATATTCATTGATATGTCAAAATAATATGAAAATGAGTGCGTTTGAATACTTTTTTTAAACCGCTGTGCTTTCAGTGGTTACATTAGACCATACCTGGCAATGAAAGTGTAAAACAGGTATGGTCTATTGTCCGCCCGAAGGACATAAAAATTTGATTTTCGTATTTAAACACACTCATTTTCATATCATTTTGACATAACATGTGAGTGCGTTTAAGACGAATTCGACTAACGACCATACCTGTTCTATACTTTCATTGATACCTGGTAGTTTATATTCATTGCATAAAACAGGTATGACCAAACTGCGGAGGACATAAAGCACACTCATTTTCATATTATTTTCACATAAGTTGTCAGTACGTCGAAGGTAGGTCGGCCATACCTGCTTTGTATACTTTCATTGGAATAATTAACTATTTGATAGTTCTGTCGATTTATCATTCGGTATGCTGGATATGTTGAATATACGAACTATATTCGAGTATACGTCTGAACCAGGAACACCCTAAATGATTGCTGGTGTTGAAAATTTTAATTATGAATTTCGCTTTTAAAGTTTTGGATTTCATTTACTAGTACAAAATTTTCAATTTATGAGAGATTATTCTGTCTGGAATCTGTGGTTACACAAAATGGAAGTCAAACTCCAGGTAGAAGCATCTCCCTACTATTGAAAAGAGGTTTCCCAAGAATAAAATAAATGTGTGAAAAGCAATATTATGTCTCACCATAGTATACATCCTCCAAGTCGCCATATTTCTTTATATTGACGCTAATTCTCCAAGCGTACAGCAAAACAACAAGTATTGAAATGTTCTGCAAATAGAAGAAGAAATAAAGTCTATGAAAGTTATCACATATAAAATATATAACAGACACACTTGAGGGCTAAATACATAAAAGACGAATCGACATTGCGATCAAGCAAATAAAATCAAGATTTTTTTTTTTTCCTTTAAATTCGATTTGATTTATAGAAAAATGGGAAAAAGTCGACGACACATACAGAGATTCATTGTAAAATATTTATGACAAGTTTCCATCCAATTCACATTTATTATTATTTCATCAATATCATCATCATCGGGGGTTTATAATTTGATACAGAGACATCGTCTTTTTAAAAAAAAAATGTAGCAGCAAAATATATAGAACATTCATACGAATGGTTTTATTTTGAATTCTCGTTCGTCTTACATGTTACCTTTTTTGAAATGAATACAAAATCCATTATATGGAAAGCATACCACACAAAATGCGATAAGCTAACGTGTTCAAGTCAAGTCTTTTTAATGATGTCTTTTCAAATGGTTTTTCTTTTCGTTATTTTTTTCCGTCTTCTAAAGAATCGTTTTTCCCTTTCTGCAAATGTCGGGGCTAAACTTTTGCACGGAAGTTACAAAGAAGTCCTAAAAGCCTTTTTACGTTTGTATCAATCCCCATGAATGGAAGACGAAAAAATATATAAATAAAATGTCGGAAACGAAATCCTTATTTTATTGAGCTTGTTTGTTAGAAGATTAGACGAGTGTTATCAGTTATCTTAATTGGATTAAAAGAAGCTTTTTTGATCTGTGTTTGAAAGTTAAGTGAAAACTGATACAAATGAAATTGTTGGAAAGAAAAATGTTGCCGACCGATGTTACAAACATTTTAGTATCTGATGTGTTGGATGGTGAAAAAAAAACTTTTCAAATCGCACGAACTCAACCAACTTTGCCCAATAATGTATTTATATCTCTATTGAGAATAAAATACGAAAGTCTATTAAAATGATCGGATTATGTCTTATTCATCCGATAAACCTGAAAAGGAATGCTTTGCTTAATATTGCTTGTCAGCATAATATTTTGTATTTTCGCTATACTGGCAACTAGTTCATTTTCCGGAATTCCTTCATGTATTTGATATACCCTCACCCTAAACCGCTTAAATATCATGAATAGTTCTGGTCATGGAACATTTTTGCTACACCATCACAAAACTGCTGGCACTTCATGTTCTAAAAAATCAAATAAAAGCACATGCGAAGATCCAATTGAAAATTCATGCGCTGCACTTTGAGGGTGTTAGATTGAGAGCCTGTGTTCATATCAGTCCCTCTTATAGTCACGGTTTCAAACCTGTTTTGTTTTAGAGTGAACGGAGGGGCCTAACAGGTCTAGTGTGTAACCCAGACCTCACACAATGTGGAAATCCACTTTATGTTTAAATGACAAAGTATGGATGAAATTGATAGACGTACCTGACAAGCTACATTTTTCGAATCTTTGACGCGTCTGGCGCTAGACAGAAAGGGAAATCAAATTTCATCAGAAAGCTCCAGCTGATTTTCAGCTGATTCACCGATACAAATGAAAGTGGCTTTGCATGCCTGTACGGTTGTATCACGCGCATATCGTACTATTCCAGTTTTGTTTATATGAGTGAAACAGCTGAAAATCAGCTGATAGGCCTTTCGATAAAAAAAAATAATTTGTATGAAGACTGTGATGATACACTGAGCCCAGGGCCTACTTTTGCCAAAAAATTCCAAAAACTGCGAACATCCAAAAACCGAATTTTTCGATCTTTTCGAACGGTTTTGGCCGCTCTTGAGCTCAGCCTTCCGTTTTAGCCGGCTCTCAATGATTTTGTTTGGTTATTGACGCTCCCATCTTTCAAATTAATCATGCTCGACTTCATTTGAAAGCGGATAGTGTCAAGAATCAAAGAAAATAATTGAGTGTCAGCTAAAACGCAAGGTTGAGTTCACTAGTTGCCAAAACCGTTCAAAATTTTGGAAAAATTCGGTTTTTGAATGTTCGCAGTTTTTTGAAATTTTTTCGAAATTTTGGAAAAAATTTACAAAAAAAATTCCAAAAATAGGCCATGACTGGGCCTACTCCACAGCACTACTCCTAGCATGAACAGTGAATTGACAGGTGTCAAATTTGAAGGCTTTTGTGATAAGGTCTACCGCTTAGGACTGCTTGTATTATGAAAGCATACTCATACAACGAAAACAAGTCATCTATCTTTACAAAAGAAACACCGAATATTTTCTATGTTCATGCTAGGAGCAGTGCTGTGCCTATTCATGTTAGATTTTTAACTGCTCAACAAAAGTAAATGTTTTAGAGCCAACGTTTTTCGTGTAGTACTATGACATAGTTTTTAGAAAGGGACCTGATGAGTGAACGATACACAGAGACTCTCGGTCTATCCATTTCAATCATCAGAAAGTAGTCTTTGATGTATTTGGGGAAACTTTTCTCTTTATTTCCTAATCAATCAATTAAAATGAAATAAATTCCTCTTTGCGGGAAAAAAAATTGGTCTCCATCAATATACAATATTCACAAACTAAATATACTTCAACGTTTCTTCACAAATGGGGAATGGGATCGATATCCCTGCCGGATACTTTTCTTTGCATTGTAAAGTATTCGAACACTCCTTCAAGTAGTCGACAAACTTTCCGGAATGAAAGTAAAATATTATCATCAATTTTTCCAATAATGTCGAAGGTCGTAAAGTTTATTCATGCTATGCTATGCATGGTAACCTTTTTTGTTAAATTATTGGTTAAAAAAATCTTTCCAATCATTGGGCATTTTCATATTTTATACCGACATTATATTGAAAAAAAGGGCTTTTAGTTTCGAGATCTATTCATGCGATGTTGAATGTATATAGAAACTGTTAGATGCTTTTACACAGAATTTTTTGTATTTTCATTTTGTATAACCAGTTCACTTTTTCATAAAACACGAGGAATATTCAGCTTTCGACATTTTTTTTTTATTTTTAGAATTGTTCATGTGAAAAGAGGAACTAAATTATTAATTCATGGTAAGTTTTGTACGGTATCATACCAATGGTTCAACTTTTAATCAAATGCATGTTGAGTTGAAAGCGTTCAGGAGAATATGAAGAGATTATAAAAAAAAGATTTTAACATGTTTACATAACATGCATGACTGTATGCAACACAGATTTGTAATTAATCCCATGAAAAAGTTTTCATTTTATATGATAATTCTTCACATTCCTTTTGTTATGATTCAACAGACATAAGAGAGTCTTTCAACTAGTATTTAGAATTTATACCTTTATAAAAAGTATATTTCGTAGTGTCGGCGTCGTAAAACTACTTATGAAGAGATTTGTTTACTTAAAGTGTTCAAGGACTCCAGACATTTAAGTGTCATAGAGGTTAAAGCTGTAATTCACTACTTCTACAGTTATTCGCTATTCTAGCAGACTGAAAGGTTTTTATGTCCTAATTAATGAAGCTTTACACTAAATCATTAAAATGTAAACCGGCAATGTTTCGTACTATATATTTTGAATTTTGATATAATCACATTTTGTGAACGGAAGCATCACTCACTTCTACAAACACTTTGTAAAAGGAAGCATCAGTTTCTCCAACAAAAAATTTGAAAACAAATACTTTGTAAAAGAAAGCGTCACTCTCTTCTACAAACAATTTGAAAACAAACACTTTTTAAAAGGATGCATCATTCTCTTTTGCAAACATTTTTTCAACGGAAACATCAATCTCTCCTACAAACTTTTTGTAAAAGGAAGCATAATTCACATCTACAATCACTTTGTAAAGGGAAGCATCACTACCTTCGACAAATACTTTGTAAAGGGAAGCATCACTCTCTCCTACAAACACTTTGTAAAAAGAAGCATCAATTTCTACTATAAAAAAGAAAAAGAAGCATAACTTTCTTCAAGAAACACTTTTTAAAAGGAAGCATAACTTCCTTCAAGAAATACTTTGTAAAGGGAAGCATCACTCTCTCCTACAAACACTTTGTAAAAAGAAGCATCAATTTCTACTATAAACTTTTTGTAAAAGGAAGCATAATTCCCATCTACTTTTTACATCACTCTCTTCGACAAACACTTTCTAAAAGGATGCATTACTCTCTCCTACAAACACGGAAGCATCACTACTTTCAGTCTAGTAGAAAAGTGCGAATAGTGAAATAGACTAGTCTAGTTGCACATTGTGCGAATATTGACATACAGACTATTCACACAAAGCTCGTTTATATTGAAATATTGAAGAATACTTAAAACACAAATGCAATTGTCGAAGCGTTTAGTCAACCATGAAAAATATATGGAATTATTCGAGCTTACTTTCAACGTAGTTCACCACAGATCCTTTACGTGGATTAATAATTGCATACTAGTAGCTAAAGACATTTTTCCTTGGAGTATGCACATAATATGTTATAATATAATATATTATAATAGGTGGCATGCTCTCTAACTCTGACGAAAATCGTGCTTCGTGATTTCGCAATCTTGTTGAAACTTACAAGAGCATGTAATATTGTAATCGAATCATCGCATTTTATCTGCTAGAATAAGTTTCAAACAGAAAACGGAATTTTTCTTGACTTATACGCTTTTAACGTATTTTACAATCCATTTTGGACGCTTGTGCACCGTGCAGCGATGTATGTGAGAAACAGCACGTAGAGCACAGTCTTGCTATCAATTTCAATGTGAGCTTTTAGTTAGATCAACAAATAATGGTTCGTTAATTTCCTTTCTAGTCGGAGGTTCGAACGAATATTCAATTAATTTTTTTTTGTGTGAGTGGATAATAACTCTGTTTACAAGAAATGTAATTGAATTTATTATTAGGAATGAGTATAGTCACGAAAGAAGTTTTCCCATCTGTTTGTTGGTGTAGAATGTTAGTATGTTTGCTGCTTGATGTTATCGTACAAAAAAATATATAATTCGCTTAGAAGGGAAATAAATTTTGGAGAAAGTTAGCTCAATGTATTTTCGAGCTCGTTAGGTAAATAAAAGTTTAAAATTTCAAGATGCTGAATTAGTTCTTAATTCAATTTTACATTTCTTTCAATGAACTCATTTAGTAGATTCCTTATAGCGCTTGTTACAGTCAAGAAAACACGAACACGAATACTGGTTTGGATTTGTGTGCTAATTGCTTTTAAAGAAGAAAACGTAACTTGTGGCTATACACTTTTCTTTTACACAATTTAAAATAATTTGCGAACTGTGCGGTATTAAGATAAGCATTTTACATTTTCTTTTTCCATTATGCTGCTATTTAATCACTTGCTGAATAAATTTTCATAAATTTTTACAGATGTCGTTTAATTTATGCAGGATGTAGCGCACGGGTTGTCATAAAACTTCCGAAAACCAATTTAATGTTGCATAATTGCATTAAAATTAATTGTGAAATGAAACAACCAAACCCTTTTACAGTGATTTCTGGTATTTAATTGGAAAAAATTGTTTGATTGTTTGCATGTTTCCGTTTTGTTTCACCTCCATCCCAATGATTAAGTATTGTATTGAAATCTGTTTATATGCTAATGGCATGCAATCTATACAATGATTCTATCAGAAATTTTATCAAACTTGTGACTGTGACTTTGAAATAAGTGAATCTTTTCGTTTCAGATGTTTCTCAGCTGCTCCACTCATACAAAGTTGGTGTTGTTACTTGCTATACGGGTGAAATAAATGAGATACATTTGAAACAAAATAGGTCACTTATTTCGAAATCGTCGGCTGTAGAGGTGTCGACCAAGAACTATTTAAAAAATCATATTAAAATCGTCTCGTTCGCTAAGTTATAAAATTTCAAAAATTTGAAAAAGTAACCGGTCAACCGGTGATACTGATTACCTTACCGTTTGGCTAACCGGTTTTTAGTCTTGATTTCCACTTACGAAAAAGCACTCCATTTACACTTTGAATAATAGAAAAGAGGCGTGATTTAGATAAACGGAGGCAAACCGTAGTGGTTTTTTGAAGGTCGAAATCAAGCCTGAAGGCAGAACATTATCGTACTAGAAGCGATCAAGATATCCTGAAAATCAACCTACAAATTTATCGAATCAAAAATTTCAAACCAAGTCGCATGATTACATTTGAGTCAATATTTTTTGCAGTTTTCCTTTAAATTGCTCTAGCTCCTCGAAAATTTAGTCTTGTGATCTAAAGCTAATTTAATTGAAGTTTCGCTTATTAACTTGTAGAATGCAAGAAGTGCCTTGTAAGGGTGGTAACAAATTAATTTTGTTGTGGTTATTGTGATTGTGATTAGACTACACACAGACAACTTTGATCAAAGATCTGAATGGAAACTGCAATGGACAGCAGCCGGAATACAGAACCCACTATTCGATTTCGACTCTCACCTCAACGAAGTACGGGAATTCTCGCTAACACGTCGAATATGGTGCAACTTAAACCGGCTGAGAACTGGCCATGGAAATTGTAACGCGATGAGGTACAGATGGAATTTCACAAACGACCCGAGCTGCTGCTGCGGTTTTCCCCAACAAACAATGTTACACATATTGCACGATTGCCCAGTCTATAAATACGGTGGCAACATCAGTGACTTTTCCAACATGACCACCGAAGCGGTGGATTGGTTAAAAACGCTTAAGCTGTGATATCTTTTCAAGAATTCTTAAGTTGCTTGTGATTGAAGCATAGCTTCTCCCTGTTCTGTGATGCCTTAGATGTTTATTTTGTCACTTTTCCTATTTATTATTCTTAGTTGTTTAATCTTTTTTATATTTGACGAGCATTTGTACGATTTGTAGACACATCCATACGCTAAATAAATAAATAAAATTGTGATTGTTTCTAAGTTTTGTTTGCAGATTTGCATTCCGCATACTTTAGAGTTAAAGATATATCGTTTCAACGTGAAAGGAGAGTCAGTTTTGCTATGTGATCTGTGAGCTCTCTCATTTCAATGATAAAGTTAAACAAAATTGATCGATTTGTAATACTAACCGGTAAGTAACCTGTAAATTATCTCAAAAAAGTCGGTTTTACGGTTTACCGGTGGATTCATTACCTAAAAGGTTTTTCCTAAATTTTCATGAATTATGGTGATCTCTGTCGCCTTCTTTTCGAATAAAAATTGTTCTTCACTTCGATTCCAAAATCAACCCCCACCCCAAGTCTGGTACTAGGCTTATAGTTTCTTAAATACTTCACTCGAAGCTTATATTATATACCAAGAACAAAGACCACTAAAGTTTGTATACCAATTTCATAAAATATTGCAGATATGAAGGACAACGGTTGAAATAACCGAAATGAAGTTATAAAAGAGCTTAACGTAGCCCATATTTCACATTTATTACGAGAGAAAAAAAAATCCTTGTGAAATATGCCAACGAAAATCAATGGAATAAAATGAAAACAAATACAATCATTCCATTCATTCTTATTTGATGAGCCATTTCAGTTCGCTTCAAACGAAATAACTATAAAATATTCCATCCCCAAAACATATCCCATAACGTCGAACACATGTCGAAATATTTTTATGATAATTTATTCAATTTCGATAGAGTTATACCGCTCCACGTATAACTATATATCATACATATATATCTAGTGGAAGGGAAAAATATTTATATCCAGTCTGTATCCGTAACGAAGAACATGCATGGCATTTTTCAAGCTAAAAGTAAAACCGTATCAAAAATTCCAGATTATCCACAAAATATGCTTTCAGTGTCATGCACACAAACATATCATTATTGGAATACGTCATTTTGTATATGTATATTTGAACAATATATAAAAGCTTGTTTCGATAAAATACCTCACTCACTCGACTATTTGGCTATTATTCTCCCCCATCATCGATCGCTGATATAAATCAAAGCACATCCCAACGATTTCCATATTTTATGCATAGGAAGCACATCATTCAACTTAGAAAATTGTTCGAAAACAATAAATCCGGTAATATAATAGAATGGGTTACATTCTTGGCGGTTGTCGATCTAATGGATATTTCTTGAAATCCAGTAGAATGTAACGAAGTCTGCGTGTTCCACGTGAAACGAAATGAAATATTTGGAACTGTTTAAGGGAGATAGTGTATTTAATATCACGAGGAAACTGTCGATTTGTCAAGAATGGTTCAAGATGCACTGCGTCAACAGTGAGACTCAATCAGTATAAGTATTCTGGTTTCTATTTCGAAATTGTGGTGGTAAAGTAAATCCCAATCCTATCGTATTGATAGATTTGTTCGTAAGTGGTGAATGGGAATCGTTTTATTTTTTCCAATGCATATCACATCATTTTACCAAATCTATTACTCCTTTTGTTTTTAATGTTTTTAGCAGAATATTAAATCTTTTACTTCACGAGTTTTAACATACATTTTGCTATATAAGATCGATATACACTGTTGATCGTTTATTTTTATCATGGCTGTCGATAGCAGATTTAAATTATTCTTGTCGATTTCTCTCTGTGCGCGGAGCTCCGGTGTGGCAAACCGTGAAAGTAAAACTTATTTTGAATGACGTTTACAAAACGAAACCACTACAAACATCTTTCATGACCAGTTCTAACGTCCACCACAGTCAAAATCGGCCGTAAAGAATTTGAGTGAAAAAATGAACTTTGACCGAATTAACTGAGTTCGGTGAAATGTTTGTAGTTTTCGAACGCTCTCGTTGGGCAGCTCAACAAAGAATGTTGAGCGCTTTATTCACAATTTTTATGACATCAGCAAAACAAAGTTAATTGGATAGAGAACGTCCATTAATTACGTACGCGACAAGGCGTATCTTTCACCACTTCTGTACGTAAACATATGATCTGAGGATAATAAAGCCGAACCAGAGTATAAAGTATATGAGACATGAGACGTACTTTGTGAATGCTTCCATATACCTCTGATATTACAAATTGAGACTAAATTAAGCTAGATGTAACGAATACCAAAGCTCACGTTGCAGGAACACAACGTCAATATTTCCAATATTTCCTGCAGCACAGCAGCTATACGACTATTATCTTAATTAAATCGATGGATTCGTGGCAGCATTTTCATTTCAATTGTATTCATTTGTCGGTAATTCAGAAAGGCCAGAACTGGGATCGTCGCAAAACTTCCTTCCGATTAATGATTTTGATCCACAAATCCTCTGTGACATAACACCGGCTTAACATTTTTATTTTAACGGCGTTAATTAAATAACCGTAATTTCACTCCGATACAAGCGTGTCGTCAACCAAAAAACTAATTAGAAAATCGATCAAGATTAAAATTCAATGTCGTCGCTTTTATGCACGTTCTGGTACGTCTTCGACTGAAGGAAAATCAACGCAATCATGATTGATTACCAGCTAATATAAATTTAATGCGCCGAGAATATTTTTATTAATAAATTTCATTTGTTGTTTTATCACAAATCACAATTTAATGAGCTTTGAATGCTTCGATTTCCTATTATATATAACGCACCCAAAACGTTTGTTATTAGCATTTTCCTTTATCGATCTCGTTGGTGCGGTGCTATGGCCCGGGCGATATTATTCAACTTTTAGAATTATATTTTGTTACAGACACATTCGTATAACTGTGTCTGTAATAAAATATAACAGTTCGACTCCAACAGGTGGGTGTGAAGAAACAACGACAATTTACTCAAAAATGCACTTTTTGTGCGAAATTTACCGATCGAGGCGTTCCGAGGTCGGTGAACAGACAAGAAGTGCCATTTCTTTAGTTAACTTTACTTAACGGAGCCAAAACTTTATCTCAAGTTTTTGAATAAAAAACCTTACTTGGCTACTCGGCTACGCCTCGATCGGTAAATTTCACACAAGAAGTATACCATTTCCGTCATTGGTCCCATTGGTAAGTAAAGTACTATTTCGTGTAAGCTCAAGCCGAATTCGAGCTTCAAGATAAGCGTTTCGGCGACAAGATAAATATTGCAACAACATAAAGACGTACTAACTGAACATCATTTTACAGAATTTCACTTTTATTATTTAAATTTCAATTAAAATATTTGAGGCAACCACATAAACGAATCCTGTCATAACATTAATATTAACGAAAATATCACACCCATTAAAATAACGATGCGGGTGTTATCTATACACAATAATATTTAAACAAGTATATAACTATAAAAAAGCAGGTGAGAGCTCGGGTGAGAGGGTTTAAACGCTGACAAAAAAAAATTTGATGCTAATTCGACGAACGTTCAATATGAAAATCCCGGAAAAACCATTTCAGTCATTTATGAAAATGAGGAAATTAATTTTGTATTCCTGATGAGTAACAAGAACGGTAGGGCGCGTATTATAATAATTTCATTAAAGTTGGTTGCTGATGATTACGCTCGTATAAATACATATCGTACGGTGGCACATTATGTAATATACATTAACATGAGTTCGTCTGATGTATTTAAATAAGTGAGGAGTGTGTACCACGAATTCAGATGTTAATTGTGTGAAATGTATGGTGACAGAATTATATATATTGCCACAGTACTTATATTATGAAAATGTGTATTAAAATTCGAATACGTATACTGTGACAGTATGTAACATAGACCATTAACACGTAAAACGGGAGTGAATTAATTAATGATGTACGTACGTAATGATGAGAGCAACTTATGCGAGTAGAAATTGGTTTATTAGATGTTAGACGAGCGATACAAAATGCTTACAATTTTGTGTTTGGATCAAAGCTCGATTATACAATTTTGTAGATATATAACAGAAATTTTAAGAAAATTAAACAAACGAATGATTTTCTCACCACACGTGTAGACTGTATAATTATTGACTTACTCTTCAACTGGAGTTTTTCTGATAACAAGTGAGTTCCCTTTTGTTTCTTACAGTTTTTTTGAGGTTTGGAAATACTGTCTGCTCTGAACTTAATTCATGGTCTTTGAATGTTTCGTTACCTCAAACTTTTGACAAATCTTCCTCTATGACTTTTTGAAGTATTTGCATTAATAACATACACATTGAGAGAGAAGTGGGTTCAAAAAATACAGCAAACAAGGTCAATATAATCGTGAAAAGAAATAAATTTTTACGTTCGTGTTCGTAAACCCATCCAAAACCCATCTCCCGCCAATAGAACGCGAAATTTCTACGTTGGTAATTGTGAAAATAGGAATCTCGCTATACTCTAGAGTAGGAAATTCGCGCCAATACATTTTTCAGTTGTGATTTCAAAATAAGGGGTTGAATATGAAAATTGGAAATTGGTGTGAACTCGATCTGGAGGGTCAATTGAATATTGACAGTTTTTTGGCTAACTTTTTGTAAAAGGAATTTTTTGTATTTTTCAGGTTCGAACTCATTTTCAACTTCAATTTCTCTGTATAGATCGAGTTTGCAACCATTTCCCATTTTCAGTTACTCGGAAAACACTCTAGATCGAGTTCACACCCATTGACCCATTTCCAAAATTATGAAGGTTTCACTTGGTGGTACTTTGAACAAAAGAAGTAGCAGATGCAATTAATTATTCGATAAACATTCCTAACTGTATTACAGGCGGGAATGTAAGAAAACGGTATATTGTGCACCGTGTTTCACAAAGCAGATTTTTGTAGCATCAGTCCTAAGTAGAACACAAGGTGCATTTTGCGATTGACAACTACAAAATAGAAAAACGCTGAAAAAATTATTTAAATAAAAATAAAATTGAGATATGCCATCAACACAAATACTCATTTCGATACAAGTGCGGAAAAATATGTCAGACAATAGGCGCTGTCCCAGTTTTTAACACTAGCGAAAACAGTTCCGAAAATTATCACTTACTGACATTGCTTCAAACCAAACCTCATAATCTGTCATAAGTTGTCAATCGCATTTTCCAGTGAAATAAAAGATTCCAAGCAAGGACGTATAACTCAGAACAATTACGTTCAATGACGGTAATAAAAATGTACTCAGACAGCGCACACAACTTCTCTTCAAATGCAGCATAAAACAATGCGACATCATTATACTAGACAGGATACTTTTAAAATGAATATATACTGCACTCTACAAACTTACTTAACTTAAACGAATAGTTTTACAATCGTTTGTCGGTACTGTGACAGATTTTTCCCGTTATTTTAAATTTGCGAACAAACTTTTCCTGGTTAATGGACTTTTTAATGGATTTTTAAAAAGAAAGGAAACTTTAAGGACGAGTTAGTTCTAAGATCTCTTTTTCCTTCGTTTATATAAAATCGTGTTGCAACAAGTTAAATCACTGATACAGCTGGGAAAGATAAAAAGAAAGAAGATTGAGAATACTTTTTCGTTCCAGAAAGAAATTATTCGGTTAGGCAAAATACTTTAGCAAATAGCTAACCCACATTTTCATGAATTTCATTTTCAACCGTTCATATTCGCAATCTGATTTAAATAAAAAATGAAGAAAATATATTCGTTTTCATTTCGCGTTCTGAACGTTGAAGCTATTTAAACATTAAAATCTCCCTAATTCAATTTCCATTGTTTAAAAAAAAAAGTTTCTACATAAGCTTCTTCCTATAATGCCATTACTTTATGACGATGAAACGACGAATTTTATACCCGTAATGTGAATTAAATGCATGAAAACGCTTAGCCGCTATTCTCCGAACACACAGTCTACGATAAATTTTTAGCATGGTGAGTGTATGTAATGGGAAATCATAAAATTTTGTATAGATAGAGAGGAGTAAAGAAGTAGCTTATAGAAGCTGTGACCGTGGTCGTGCTATAATTTTGCAATTCAGTTTCGGATTATGATTTTATAGTGCGTGAAACGGAAAATGAAATAATTAGACTTTAAGGTAATTGTAGCAGAGATGCGATTTTCATCTCCGTATGAAGGTGTGACCGATAGGGAATTTGTTATAAATCTAATGTTACAAAGTTTTACGAGTGGTGAATAATCTGTATATCGAACGGGGTACACAACATGGCTTATTATTTTGAATTTATTCATTTAAAAAAAAATAATTTTAACAATTTTTAGAACTTTATGAAAAGTATTAAATTCTCAAAATTCTTAAATTTTTTTATAATTTTTAAGGAATTTTTGAGAATCTTTGAGGAATAAATTCTTAAAAATTTGGAAGATTCCTGAATTTATGATTTTTTTTACGAATTTTTGTAGAATTTAAGAGCAAATATTTCGAATAATAAACCCTGGTGCACAGTTCCTAGGATGTGACGTATATCTTATGAAGCCGTTTATCACGAGGTTAGAGTTTCGTTTAACGTACACTGGGGGTCGTACAGCGAATAAATCGCTTGCTATTACTATTTCGCTCGTGAAAAATTGAATGTGGAAGAGCAAGAATGGAATTAATTTTTGTAACGATGCGATGAATTGTAACATTTAAACTCTGACGTGTATTCGTGTATTCGTGTATTCGAATAATTTCATTATATTAAACACATTAAAGTAAAATGTAAAATTTGGAATTATTTATGAAAAAAAAACTTCCATTTTATTTGCAAATCAAAGACATTTGAATGTTAAACACATCGTTCGTTTTTCCTTCCGAATTTACATAAGTCGGCAAATTATTTAACTTCTCCAATTCTTTTTTTTTCAGCTCACAAATGACCTTTTCACATGAAAACCTCATGTCGTTTTTTACATGCACCTACGGATATTCCCTTAGCAGAAAGAGATTGCGACAAAATTTTTAATTAACAAAATATTTGGCTGGAATTCCAATTTAAAATTGAATAAATAACGGGGAAAATTTATTGTAACAGCCAACACAAACACAGGAAACATAAAATTGAAAACTCAAATACAGAAGTTGAATTAACATTATCAAGTTGGGAGCTGCTAAGCATTTTATTTGAAATTTAAAAAAAACGTCCTCTGTCGACAATATTGTCACTGCTTTAGTGCTTTTGGGTGTTTCAAGAACAAATTACCAGATTTTACCGCAGAAACTACATTTTTGTTGACTGATGGAAGTAGGGTCTGCAAATTTTTTCAAAGTCTATGAATAATTTTCCATTTTTTCAGTCTGGTTCGGGCTCCAGGGGGTGTCATGACTGACGCAACAACTGAGTTGCCAATACGCACAACAAGGTATCATTTCAATAAGAATATAATATTACCTGTCAATACTAAGAGGGAGATAAGGTGATCATTACCTCCGACTAACAGATAAAACGTACTTTCGATTGCTCAAATTTGATGACAAATTCAAATGTTAATTCTTCAAAGCATCTGAATCAAATATCTCGTAATTAAAATTAACAAACTGTGCAAAGCTCATCTCTTTAAAAAAATGCTAATTTCATAAAACGTTTTAGATTATGCAAGGTACGTTGGTATACTTTATTGTTATTTCTGTAAAGTGCAAAGTGTACGATGTAACATACATATACCAAGTCTTCCATGAAAAAAGAACACAATGTGGGTTAGCATGTGTTGATGAGTTTTACAAGAATCACAATTGTCGACAAAGATTTTCAATGTGAAAAATCGTTCGACAGAAGACTAGTTATGAAAGTAATTGGAAAAATTATTATGATTTTTATTGTTTATGGAAAGAAGCTGTGATTTTACCACATAAATAAATTTTTCAAATTTTCATTCATAGACTGAGCTTTATTCTCCCATCGAGTACCGTCAGAGTCAATGCAATTTTAGCATGAATTGGCTTCAACTGTTTTTCAGCTGATCCACACAAATTCAGCTGATCCATACAAACAATCAAAACTGTTTACACGTCTTTGTACGGTTTTACCACTACCACACACGTGCGTGCAGCTTCAACCGTATAAACTGTATACCCAGTTTTCATTGTATGAGTGAGTAAGCTGAAAACCATTTGAAGCAAATTCATGTTAAAATTTCACTGCCTCTGACTGTAATAAATAGCGACAATTTTTAAGTAAAACTAGAAAATTTTGGCTTTTTGCCAAGAAAGTTTGAAATCTTTTATTTTGTATCATTGAGCAAACAATCAAGTTATGCATATTTAAGTTCGATAGTTCCATTCATGTACACAATCGACATACGTCTATTCCCACGAAACATCAATTTATAGATATGTTTGTTAAGAAAGAGTATATCTATAGACAAAAATTTTCCATTTTTGTCTAACATTTCCGTACAAACTTGTTTATTTTTAAAATGATGGATGATTGGGAAAGTGCTTTGCTGAAATGCATATAAATTATATATTGATTTCATGTCTTTGTCATGAAATGCTTCGACTATGCCATTCAATCGAACACCCATAGAAGTTAAACGTAAAATATTTTGAAAATGCTGTTATAGTTATAGGTGTGCAAATAACGAAATGTTTTTGGTACAGAATACCTCACTGTAAGTGAAGTAAAATATTATCTATTACGTAAATATCTGTCGAACAATAATGATAGGAATGACGCCTATTGTGTAAAATTTATTGATCCGGACGATCGGAAGGAAAATATGTAGAAATAAAAAAACGAAATAAAATTCTCAATGTCACGCAAACAGTAGAGTTAAAGGTAGCAACTTTATAGAAACGATGGTGCTGTATTTCACTGCTCAATTATCGCTACTCGAGACCTAGGATAGTATTCGAAGAACTTTAAGGCCAGTTCATGGTCGCATATATCGCAAAAATCTATGCGAGTATGAACTGGCCCCATGGTCGCATATATCGCAAAAATCTATGCGAGTATGAACTGGCCTTAATAATATACCATAGCAACGGTTTATTCGTCTAACATAACTAATGTGACTAAGTTAGAATATCATAGAGCACTTCTAGATCATCTATACCTGGCTTATGACCCTTATTTCTGCAATTTGTTGGTATTTTGCTTTGCCGTCACAAAATTGTTACAAAATTGTTGATATGTTTACACGGATGTTTTCTGGCTATACAGCCGTGCAAACACACCAACAATTTCATCAGTCGTAAATGAACTGATGCACTCCTTTATAAAATTGAGTAGAACTAACACTTCCATTAAATTCCTTTAACCTGTTACCGACAAGCATATGACCATTATTATTATCGGGTCTATTACTTCCATCGATCAAAGTATTTGTTGATTTAAAATCTTGTACTTCAATTTTTTTAAACATGTATTTTACTATATAAAAGACCATATTATCCAAAGCTTGTCATTATTTTCGTCCTCGTTATAGATAACAGATGAATAGACGTTGGATTAGAATTTTATTTATTCACACTTTCTACACTAGGTAAATTTCAAGTGCATAATTAGTCAGGAAACACCCAATTTTTATAATTTATTTTGATAAATCAACCTATTTAGGAAAATAATCCTTCAACAACACAAAAAACTCACGTCAAGTTTAACGTAGCAAGAACAACAATCGGCTATGTTTTGACATGGCTCCGATGTGCCTTTGATATTGTTTATATGTGTTAGTAAATGAAAGTTCTAAACTGTTCTAGAAAACTGACAGTCTCCTGACAGTCTCTTGACAGCCTTTTTTAATATTTAATAGAAAGTAATGCAAAATCATTAAAATGGTTTTTAAAAATATTTTAATTATCGGAAAATAAATTTTTGTAAACGCAGAATCGTTCTATTTTGTATGAAGAATACAATTAAATTATAAAAATATTGAGTGTTTCCTGAATAATTAGCTGGTTTCATGCTGTTCTTTATATTTAATATATATTTGTCAGTTTACTCCCTTGTGGATGAATAAACCGGCTAAGAAACTACTGATATAAACAATAACATGAACACCAGCATGATCGAACAGGGAGAAGTGCAACACAGTATTTTATTGACAAGTATCACTAATTTCCTCGTCCCGTTATAATACTTGTCTATTCGCACTCAGTGCGATTAGTCTCTTTACAATACTTTGGAAATTTGAAAACACTTCGATCGAAAGAAGTAATAGATTCTATAATCATCAGATAATTACAGTCTGTGAAGGGTTCATATCGCTTTAACATAGCCTTCATCTGGATTTTCGGATCCCTTTTACTGTAAATATTCTGAAAATTTGCTGCAGCTGATCCGCACATTCAACAAAAACTGTCTATACTTGTTCCTACGGTTGAAGCTGCCACACGCACGCACGTGGTAGTGTTAAAACCGTATAAAGTAAAGACGGGTAAAGAGTTTTAATTGTTTGTGTGGATCAGCTGAAGCAGATTCCGGGTGACACTGTCTCTTCCTGTATGCACTCAAAATTGACAATAATCGGCAACTATTGTTAAATTACACAAAACTGACCTATCATCTGTTATTGTTCCGTAATTTACGTTAAAAGTAGTTAAGTGTCGTTTTGAGAAATCGATTTTCTTGGTCACGTAATTTGCTTGAAAAACTTGATTCGCTTATTTTTGACAGTGTCAAATTGACACTATTACTGTCACATTCCCGTTTCCTTCAATGCTATCACGACATAGTAAAGTTAACCAGGCAGGAGCGCTTGTTTGACTAGGGACCTGAATAATCTAGTTGCCCTTGATAATTTGCGAATAAAATTTTTCAATTTATGTCAGCGTTCATTTGAGTTCATTTTCATCCCGTGTATTAGGTCCCTTATTTGACGTTTCGAAAATGAACCGCTACTGCCTGGTTTATTTTACTCTGCCGTGATGCTATGTGAACATAGAAAGGTATTCTCAGGAAAACTGATTACTGAAGGATAGAAAATTGAAGTCTATCAAGACATATATGTGATAACCAAACACTCTGTTGACGTTGACATCAAAAACAATTTCATTTTCGAAATTTTGTTTATATTAGATTTATAAGGCTTCTTTATGAAATAGAATTCACGAAACATCTACTTCTCAGAATAATTTCCAAATCAAAAACTGAAGTACATCTGCACTTGAATTATTAGATGAAACGAAATACACCAAAATTCATTTACTATTTTCAGTTGAAAATGCCAACATTTTCACCTTGCTTCATACCACTTTCCCTGCAATATACTTTGACTTCGTCTGATTATGCTACTCGACACAACCAAACGCTTTAATCGAAAAGTTATAATTGAAAAATTTCTGCATTCAATCCGCATTGTGAAATTCACAACATAACCAAAAATATATAAAACTACTAGCACCTGTCTCACGTTAAATATATTTTGAAAGAGAAATTCCACTAACCAATGTGTATATACCACTCGTCACCGCCAAATGTTTAACATGTAGCATACGACAACATCCATTTCCTCGTAGTGGTCCATATGGATATAAAATGGCTGATTTCATCTTGATCGTACACGCCCGAATAAAATGAAATATTCATTTCAATTCATCTTGTTATCGATGTGTCGATCTAGGACAATCTGTAATACAGAAAAAAATTATCAAAAATTATTTTGCTGAAATTGATTGGAGTTGTTTTTTGCGAGTAAAAATGGTCGATAGCACGGTCGACATAACAAATGATTAATAGATTATTGATCGTAGAATTTCCTTTTTTTAATATGTTTTATAGCAGCCCATTACCCATTTTTGATGGTCCCATGTGTATTGAAGTACAACAGCAATATATTTATGGTACAGAGAAAGTTCTCTATGCTTCACAGAGTTTATTAAAATTTTAGATTGAAGACGATAATGTTCGTTGTGATAGATACATCAGTTTGCAAGTTTAAGTAACATTATCAACATTATCTTCATTTTCAATAAATTCTAGATGTAAGGTTGGTTATGGTTATCCTTCCAATTTAAACTTTATGTTAAGGCGATAGAGAATGTAATATGGTTTACAAAATGGAGAGATATCAAATCTCCACACGCCAATTTTGAAATGGAAGTTTCATTTAATGTCATGGAGGCGTATTTATTTATCGTATGGCGTTTACAATAAACATATCACCGGATGTAATAAACTAAATCATAAAAAAGAATCGTCAAATGTTCAAACATTGAGGTTAAGATTCAACAGCCATTCAACCGCTCCCTCATCCATACCTGTTAGCCCTTCTAGGCCGCCTAAAATTTTCCATAGTTTGGTGTGGTGCGCCACAGTCGCATGTCATTGATTCAGATAAATTCCATCGATACAGAAAATGTCCACGAATTTTCCGTGGAGGAGTAAAACTCATTATAACGCTTCAATAGTTATGCTTACAGAGAAACAAAATTCAGTTGAAGCTGCTACACGTTCGCGTATGGTAAAACTGGGTAAAGACGTATAAACAGTGTTGATTGTGTGGACAAGCTGAAAATCAGCTGAAGAAAATAGGCTACTTTTAGGTACATAAATCTGCAGGAATTCCAGTCACAAATACTTAATTTAAACGTTTTCGTGTGTTTATTGACCTCGGCTTCGCCTCGGATCAACAAAATTCACACGGAAACTCTACTTTTCATCTTTTTATCCCTAGTCATGTAAAATACTATTTTCTATCACGTCATTTTGTTTTCACAATATTTCTAAGATGGTCAAGAACAACCAAGAACAACCATTATGATATTAAGGATAACCATTAGAGTTTCGTTACTACTGTCTTTATATACAAAAATCTACACCAATGAAGTAGAGGATTCAGTGTCAAACTCTAAACAATAGAAGTAATAGATTTTCATGCACAACAACTTGTTGAATGACATTTCTCGTGAAAAAAGTATAGCACTTTCTCTCACGTGGTAAGAAAATAGAGCTTTTCTCATTGAAGCTGTCTCTTTGTTTATGTTATCGAAAATAGCAAACAGATGTTTTCGTTTCGTGGAGAAAAACGTCAAAACACAACATGCATGCATGAAAAACGTTGTGTTCACCTCTAGAGGAAATAGTAAATTCCAACTCGAGCAAACATCGTTCTAGTTGGAATTTCATATTTTCTCCATCGGTAAACAAATAACTATTATTCAACACAGTATTCGTCTAGAAAGACATTTTGCTTTATTTACTTGTTGCTTCGATGGGGATTATTTCCCACGCCTTTGGCTTGAGCCTGAAAGAGCTTTTTCTAAAAAGTACAAAAAGTGAAAACACGATAGAGTAGTAGAACTCTTTTGACGTGTAGGACATTATTGCCAGAGCCGAAGGCGTGGGCAATAATCTCTACACGCCAAAATAACAGTCTGGCAATAGGTGCATACCATATTTTATCTGTCGAGAATAGATATATCGAGATAAGTAAAACCTCCCTAGGGAAATAAGCTCGAGGTTATCGTTCTAGTCAGATAAAAACATGAATAGCGTTGCGTACATGGCTTTTACTGGACGACTGATCTTACGTAACATCTTTTTATTGCGTTTCCATATTAATTTCCTGTGGTTAAATTATTCTTGCTACAAATCACAATGATGATCGGAGGGTTCCCGTCGTAAAAACTCTCGTTTAAATAAAATATTTCAAATACTTATAAATTTGACATTTTTTTTAACACCGTACAATAAACGCAGATGTACGCAACCAAAGCGTTCAAGAGTAAAATCATTGCAAAGTACCATATAAAACGGGCTTATGTGAAACATTAAATAACACTCCGGTAATGAAATATTTATCCATTCTAATTCCAAACATTCCAGCCGAATATGTGTGGGTTTATCCAAACATCGAGTATCAAAATATGTGACGCTCTGTAAATGATGAATCTCAAAACATATTTGTACGAAACAGAATAATGTTTAAAATTTCTCTGAAAAGGAGTCAGCAGACTGTACATAATAATCATTAACATTAATTTGGTTCAGTCAGGAATGAAAATGTGAGAATGAATATTAACTTGTTGTAAATGAAGGGTATATGTTTTTGAGGATGATATGCTAAAAGTGGAAATGTTTTAATCTCGAGCTATCTGTGCGATGAAAGTCGTTATACTAAGATTGAAAAGTAGCTGTGGAAAAACAGAAATTTTCTTCAAAATTATTTACATCTTAGAATCAGTCTTTTTTGTTCATCTAAAGTCGATACAAGTGAAACTCGAAGAAGCTAATTATAATATAGGATAGGAGTTGGTATGCTTTATCAGAAAGCTATGATAATGAACTCTATGTTGAGTTGTTTCGCTTAAAATTCATAAGAGTGGATGCTTTTAATTTATTATAATCTATTCCTTCTATTTTAACTTACATTACTGCCACATTCAATCATTCTGGTTTGTATTCAGATATATTTTCGTGTAGTTCAAAAAAAGTTCTTTTTGATATTTTCCCCTATCTCGATGCTATCCCGAGCATTTGTTTAGAAAAGAAAAAACTAAATAAAATACGACCGTTGAATTTTAAATTTACATTTATTAGATAGGGTAGTACATACCATTGACTTCAACTTCTTTATTAGTGGAAACCTTAAGTGTAATTTCCAGTCAGTTAGGTTTACTGGTAGGAAACAACATTTTTCGTTCTGAGGGATTCTTTTGAAAAGACGCCTACCAAAATCGGACCCATTTCGCCTGGGATTGATATATACATGGTTTGAAAGGTCTTTGCCAGTAGACCTCAAAACAGGCCTCACACGGTCTCTAGCCACACCTGGTTGCTGGTTGAACATCTCCGAAGTTAGTAAAATGGTGATTTTTATCCGAATTTTTTGGCCATCATAAACGATCGTCCCGGGCGAGAGTGGGCTCGTTGGAAAGCTGAGTTCAAGTAGTTTCGGGTCATGCCTAGTTTAATTTAATTCATTGATATGTTTGCAGAAATCTGCAAGAAAAATTTTCAAAATCTGTGTGAACTTTAGACAGGTCTGGGCTGGTACTGATGACGCTTAATGGGAACCTAACATGCTAGTCGTAACATACATTGTCTAAGCTTTTCATTGATACCCCATTTGCAGTGCTGGTGTCCGCGGTCTGTCAAAATATTGCCACAGATTTTTCTTGGTCCGCCAAATAAGCGTACAGCAATCTTTACTTGGCGTTACGACAGAACTAACAGTAGGTTCCCAAGCGGACCGAAATCTCACTGAAAAACAACAATTTCAAATGAAATACACAATCTTCATCTACAAGTCAACTAGTGGAGGTTCAAACTGAATTTTTTGTGCATTTGATGACAAAGGCGTGAAAATTGCACCATCGATAAAGATTGAAATTCTGAACATTTTTGGATAGGGTGCCTAACAAGATGGTTGCTGCATGTGCGAAGTTCGAAATATGGTTTGTATGGGAAAAAGTCTGGAATTTCGATAGTAAACAATAATATCTTTTAACTTTAACCTTAAATTTAAAATTTCAATTTTTCGGAAAATCGGAAAAACTGTGGGAAGAACGGAAAAGTTGGGAAATTTTTTCCACTAAAAAAAATTTGAACCTTCAGCTTTCGTTTGAACCCCATATGGCCTATGTGGCTTCAATAATCGCTTCACAGAAATTCATCAAAGTTACCTCTACATCGAAAACTTTGAAGGGGGGTCAGCGGAGAAGTTGGGGAGCAAATTTTGTTTTGGGCACCCCATCCAAAAATGTTCAAAATTTCAATCTTTATAGATGGTGCAATTTTCATGCCTTTCTCATCAAATTCACAATAAAATGACCTTTTGTATGAAGATGGACCTCCAATAAACATATTTTATAATATTATGGGTGAGAATACCTAAAGTGATCTGTATTATGCAATCTGTGTTCATGCCGGTAGATGGCAGTGAACGTCATTTCAGTTAATTGCATTAGACCCAGTTGAACCTGTCACATACTATTCATCTGTTATCGATAACAACGACAAAAATAATGGCAAGTTCTGGGTAATATTGTCCTTTATAAGCGAAAATGCATGTTACAAAAATTGAAGGACAAGATTTGAAATCGACGAATTACAAATACTTTGGACGATGGAAGTAATAGACCAGATAATAACACTGGTCATGTGCCTGCCGTCTGTAACAGGTGAACCAAAGATTGTTCATATAGAACTACCAGTATTCGGTCCAGTTGCAGATATCAACTTATCAAGTTGAATGACTTGACTCACGATTGGCACGATATGCCGAAATTAACATTTATTATTATTATTATTTCAAAAATATGTTCAAGAACACAACTCAACTAGAACATAGTTCTTACTGAGCGTCATTCAATGACAAATTAATTCCATTAAAATTTGGAGTAGTACTCAATAAAAGCCCTTTCTACTCTTTGCTAACACTGTAACTGGAGTAATTCTCAACCGATTAAAAAAAAAATTGTGTGGTGGTGAACGTAATTCCTGATGTTAGGTTCCAAGATATATTAGTGTTGGTCTGTCGATCTAGCTGTTGTTGCTAAAAGAATTTTTTGTATCTATTTCTATAGTATATTTTTTGTTAAAAAAACGAAAAACAACGAGTGTGAAGTTGCGGCTAGAGCGAAGCAAAGGCTGCAATTCACACGAGTTTAACTTTTATCGAATACATGCGTCATTTTTAAGATTTTCAATGAAACTAAACACAATTAAATTATTAATACGAGATTTAGACCGCTCTAGTAGTTCTTCTAATGATGTTTTTGTGGCCATCAAAATTACATTTCATTGAAATAAATCATTGGAATAAATCATTTACCAATAAAAATACTATTGAGAAATCCAGACAGTCAAGGGATCTGACCCACCCTAGATCTGACCTAGTGTAAAATACCATTGTATCGGCAATGGTTAAACAAGAGAAGTTCACGTTTTGATGACTATACCTGTAAATCGTGATACGTTTCTACGTATCTGAAAGGTTAAAAAATTTAAGGAAGGTATGATAGATGACATCACTTTTAATTTCGACTTGCAATTCAAACAATCGTTCCATAAAATCCGGACTTTTAGCTTAATTATTAGTTTTATCCAAGCCATTACCGAAATTGTTATTGATTTTAAACTTTTGCAAAGTGTGCTAAAAGCAAATAATGCCTTTCATGAATCCTAATAAAAGTCTTTCGTTCGACAATTATTTTTTTCTCATACTGTGCCACTTTGTAAGTTTAAAACTTTTGATTAAAACAAAATAGATTGAAACACTGCCGTGCAGAGTACATAAAAGAAAATGAGAGCACACACACACATAATACGTACATCTACAGCTCACACCCCAACAAAAGATTTATCCAATTTCAAGACTAATACCCAAGAATACGTAAGACAACACACCAAAACTAATTAATTAAAAAAGCAACACGCTGGAATAAGACTCGATAAATTTTCTACTGTTATTTATTCGCTAATCTTGTTTTCTTTTATCAAGATCAGAGACAAGAATCTTTTCCGATATACAGTAACACTGCTGGAATTGGAACAAAATAAATAAATAAAAATGTACAAACACTTTGAATGACAAAAATAATGAAGAGATTGAGTGGGAGGAGAGTGTTGAGTGTATATATAAATACATTTTATGGATGGTATATATATATATGACGAGCGTAGTGGCCTATATTTATTATAGAAATACAGAATTTTTCAAGATTGATCTTTTCTTTTCATTCGAGAGTATTCAAAGATGTAATTCGTACATTTTTTTTCCCAGAAGAGACAAATATCTACGGTATTGTCAGTTATAACGACGAGATACATATCTGATTCCGTGATATCCATAGTACAGAAATCCATACGGAATACATTGACAAGGATTTAATTAGTTGTTTCTTTATAATTTTCCGTTGTTTGACTGCAGATACTTGTCAATAAAGGAAACCCCGTAGAAACATAAAGTACAAACAGCAAAAGAAATTCGAGCGAATGACAGTGAATGACAAAAGAATTCATAATGAGCTTCCGGTCTGAATGTGCAGAAATTTTCAACAGAATAATCTTAATCCTAATTTTTAATCAGAATGCAAAATGAAAAATTTCTGTATGTCGCATCGATACACACAGTGATTAATACGAGATATAGACGCTGTATCTAATTTCTTACTAAAAATCAAATTTTTGTACAACGTTCGTGTAGTATTCTATGTTGTCAACATAGAATCATACCAAAGGAAAAAAGTGTTGTAACTGGCTCTTGCTACAAAAATGGGCAATGCTAATATGTCTTTCACATATTTTCTCTCTGGGATGGAAGAATTACCACAGGTCCACAAGAAATACTTGTTCACAGCCATGTATTCCTAAATTATGGGATGATTGTACCAGGGTCACACATAATTGAGTCTCACCCCTAAACTCGATCGAAATATCCACTCCATTGAGGAAGCGATGACAGGCGCGCATTACGAGTCATCATCTGTTATCGGCAACGACAACAAAAATAAACGCTAATCGTTGGCTGATTATAGTCTTATATTGATTTTTTTTGTTAAAACAAATGAAGTAAAAGATTTCATATTAATTTAACACGAAAAAAGTGATAGATTGTTGGTCGTCGCTGAATGGTACATCAATTTACCGACAGCCTATTACAAATTGTTGATCATTAAACAAAATCTATTTACTAAACATTGCTAAGCCACCGTCACAATTTATTCAACCAGCATCTTGTGAAGAATGTAAAGTCATTACTTTAAATAGTGTTCGGATTTATGTACCGAAAGCATATTTTTTTCTTCGAATAGTTTTCCATCTACTGTATAATATTACCATTTTCGTACGTTTTCTTACAGTCGGGTCGGAATTCTCAGCGTATTTAATATAGAAAAAGCAATCACATTCACCTGTTACCAGTGAGTTCACTTAAGGAAATTAAATGTTTTGTCTTCATCGAAGTTCATACAAAAGTGGATGCGAAAAACACACAGCACCAGCTTAATACCAAACACTCAATTTTCTACGCGTTGTTAACAGACTGTCAGAACTTTATTTGATTTATACAGTCGTTCGGTCAGGTTCATATAATTCGGTTATTTATCATGTACGGCTCTTTACACCTTCCTATGTTCCATATTTTATTTCATTGTAGCGAATAAATAAAAATTCGGTAAGCAGCGTTGGGTAATAACAATGTAGACATATTTTATCTCCATCAGATATATTTGTATTCGGTGTACAGAATATTCAACATCCCCTCTGTCCCCATTTTTTTTTCTACTTCTTTCTTTTTGAACCACTCAACAAAAAGAATAATGTGAACATAGAAAACCATAGCGATTTTATTTCAGTCTCGTTCGTCTGTTTCTTTTTGAAAGGAAAAAAAATCGGATCACATCATACCTTTTACATCGTATTTATCTTCATCTGTATTTTATTTGGGTAGCGATGGAATTATGGGTAAGATTAAGGTAAACAAAATATAGATTTTTTTTAACATGCTGAATGAAAAATTGATTTCACTTTGTGCTGGAATTGGTGGCGAAACATTCCAATGTCTATCGACAGAGCAACAGTTTAGCAATATACTCGCTTATTTCTTGCCAAATTGCAATTCTATGTTTCGACTTTTATATTTTAAAAGATTCGTGAGGGAATTCTTTAAAATTTTATTTCAAGTTTGCAGCGTCGGAAAAGAGTTAGCAGTTGTTTTGCATTTCATTTCGATTTCCAATTGTTCGCATACCTATTGCTAATTACAGACGCTTTTTTGTGCCTGCTTTAAATGTGAATACCTTTGTCGGAAACGTTTTTTTTCTCATTGGATTGAGGCTTCATAAAGCGACTCACATTGGATTAATTTGGTTTGATTAATTAGGGATAGGTCAATTAGAAATTATTTGTGTGCCTAAAATAGACCGTCCACAACGATACGTAAATAACTATTAATGTCGTGACGAATTGGAGCACATCGCAATATCGCAAATCGAAGTAGATCCACAATTTCATAGTATATTTTTCTAAAAATCTAAAATCTGCAGATTACCTTCGTGCAGTTCCTGTTGTGCAAGGACACCGTAAGGCCTCAATTTAGGTTCATACTCAGTGAGGAAAAGTAAAACTTTCGTTGGCAGTTTTTTGTGAAAGACATTGTTTGCCACCGAGTGATAGATGCTATTTTAGCAACATTTATTACTTAGAGGCATAATAGTACATTATGTCACTAGGACGAAAAAGGTGTATTTTTGATCCAGGTGAAGCAGAGCGCGACCTCTTCTCCACCATCGTGGTCAACATTCAACATATACTATCTTCTGGAGCACCAAAAGTCATACCAAAATTTTGTAAAAGGAGTCATTAAGTCGATGACATGGCTAAAAAGTATTTGCAGCAATAAACTTGCGTGTGCGAGTTCACCGTTACGTGCATAATATTTATTACCTTACGGGCGCGGTAGACTCTTTCAACCCTAGAGGCGAAAGATCGATATTACCTCCAAAGTAAGGTAAAATTGTTTATCACATACGCGCGGTGTCCGGTTGTCAAAATTACTTAACTAGAAGTTCAAAAATTCAAAAATTACACTTCAGTTCTATGTTGTTGTCTCGTTTTCGCTTATGTGATAAAATAGAGTACACACTTGTCACTATCAGTCTCGGCAAGCCTCGACTTCTTCATGACAAGTGTGTAATATATATTTTGTTTTGGCTCTCTATCTAATGAGAGAATGTGACGTTTTTGACCCAGATACAGAAAAAGTGTGAAATAGCAGGTTATTATACAAGGGAGGTAATTTGTTATCTCGTATCCAGATGAGTAAAATTATCCGAGGGCTTCAGCCTGAGGGACTTTTACACATGGTGAAACGAGATAACAAATTATTTTCCGTGTATTGTATTGAGTTTTTATGTCTAGGGCGTGGGGTAATTTGGCACACGGTACTAAAACAACGCATTTGTCAACAACGTCAAAGGTGAACTCGCACACGATTTTTCAAAATATTTCTTTTTTTCTTTTTTCATGTCAATTACAACCTTACGAGGCCCGATCAAAACCAAATAAGATAGTTTGGACCGACTAAACTTAAACCAGCTTCGAACGAAAAAAACTTCTTTTCGATAATTATTAAAATTCCGGGACGTCAGATCAGTGATCAGAACCGAAATCTGCCTATATGATGATAAAGGTGTAGATATAGTCTAATAATAGAGAATCATTATTTTTGACACGTAGAAATTCGGAGTAACAAACAACAAATTTCACGTCGACCCATCCTAGGCTGAAGGGCATATTGTCCGTATAGAATTTAAAGGTTACTTAACTCTTTCGGTAATTATTAAAAATTCATTGTTCTTGAGGGACCCACACAAAACAATGAAGCGATTTAAATTTGTGCGTCTGTTAATTTGATTCTTTTGCGGCAAATGATTTCGTCGATATAACTTTAAGTCAGAACAATGAAATAGCCCTTGGGGGTAAAATCAATATCACCCTCTTTTCATTATAATTTTATACACAAATCTAAACAAGATAATTAATATATTCAATTACATCTGAATTCAAATCAATGCCAATCTCCATTGAGCCACTGAAATGATAAATACCCAATTTTCAATTCATAAAATAAATCCTCGACGAAAATCCATCAAATCCAAAAAATATAAAACAAAATATATTTTCGTTCAATTTCGTGAATTTCAGATGTTCCTATTTTATGATTTTCTTTCTTTTCTATAGCCAGAAGGGAAAATGCGTATCTTGTCGTCGTCGCTTGCGATCGTGATTACATAAAATATGAATTTTGAATTTGTGACTCGTACAGAATCAATGGTAATTGATAAAGTGCGCGAGAGAATTCGCATAGTTAGATATGTATTTATTCCATATATATGGCAGACAAATATCAAACATCTTATAGGTTACTGACTGCCTTGTCTACGGCAATGATTTTTGCCCGAAGGGAAATAATTTATTAAGAAGAATTGGGTAACGGCTTTATGAGGTGGTAACTTAAGATTTTTATTTCGGTTTATTTTCATATATTGTTAAATTCAACCCTCGAATTTACATTTTCAATTAAATTATTTATTGTAAATTACGATTGATATGATTGATGTACGGAACGTATATTCGTGGAAATGTGCACAATATTTCGGATTTCTTGCTAGAAAATACAGAATTTTCTTTTGTGAATGTAATGTGATGAATATCAACCTCGACAAGAAAGTAAATCAAATTTCGGGCGTGAGAGCATATCATTGACAAAATACACCGCAATCATACATATGGATCTTATAGAGAGGTAAATATGATTTTTCCCGGAAATAATGATTTTCAATTTAGAATTCACATTACAAATATATTGTACATTCCGGGCCCTTCTGTTTGACATTAGGAAATTTTGTTTACTTTAAAATTTGTTATTTATTACGGCAACACGTGTGTTGAGATTAAAAATTATGGGGGAAAAATGGATGCCATTCATTGTTAATGCTCAAAAGAAATACGAAGAGACTTTGTGAAAGTAATAATGTTAGAGACACGAACATAGAGCAGTTAACGATATATATTTAATAGTAAGGAAAATGACGGAACGCGTGTATTAACTGGTGATATGGTATTTTTGGGTATATGGTTCCAACGTAACACAAGTCATTCGACAAAAGAGGACCTAAAAATGTTGATGAGGACTTCGATAAGCTTAACGTTACGCTTTATCTATGGACCATTAGTGTATAAATCTGGGTCTATTTTAGGTGAATTAATTTCCCAAAACTTACCGACGACAAAAATAATGACAAGCTCTGCGTAATATGGTCCTATATATAGCAAAAATGCATGTTAAAGAAATTGAAGTACAAGATTTGAAATCAACCAATTAAAAATACTTTGATCGATGGAAGTAATAGACCCGATAATAATACTGGTCATATGCTTGTCGTCAGTGGCAGGTCAAAAGAATTTTTGAAATTCTCGGGAATCTGATTCGCTAAAATAGAACCTGGACGAAGTGTAGCATGGCTTCCTGCTTCCCGGAGCGATGCTCTAACCGAATGAGCTACCATGCACACTTCTCATTTCGAATCATGTTGAGTTATATTCGAGGTTATTTTGTAAATCTATACTGTGATTGATTTGTGTGATCATACAGGAATGGTCGGCGCGTACGATTTTTTTTAAGGACATTCGATATTCTTCATCTTTCTAGGTTTTCTGTCTACTAAAAAAGCCGACATTTACAGTTTTTTTCAGTTATCACATAGTCTCGTCAATTCAAAATCAGAAATTCAAAATTCCTAAAAAGTCAAAAATTTCCACCGAAGTTTCAAAAAATTTCATAAAATTTCAATCAGGCCTTGGTCGTTGAACATAACATTATTTCTCGACCTTTTTTCCTTATCATCTAATATCACAGTGTTTCCAGGTCAGTCCAATTCCTTTTTCTTTTTCCAGTCTTCTATTATCACAGCGTAGTTGAATGCTCTCGGTTCCGTAGTAGTCTGCCCTCCGTGTTTAGGTTGATCTGGCTCCATGAATAAGAGGAATTCAAACCTGTCACATACGACAATTCATCTGTTATCGATAATGACAACAAACATAATGACAAGCTCTGGGTAATATGGTCCTTTATACAGTAAAATTAATGTTAAAATTTGAAGTACAAGATTTGAAATCAACCAATTAAAAATACTTTGATCGATGGAAGTAGTATACCCGATAATAATACTGGTCATATGCTTGTCGTATGTAAAAGGCTAATTTTACGTTTTTTGTGACAGACCATTAGTGCATACTGACGAGTCAAAAATGTCCATGGATGGAAAAACAATCCAGCTGTAAATTAAAACTATAACAAAAAGACATGACTGTAAGAATTGATTTTGAGGCAACTCAAATTATGAGATTGTCTTCACCGTGTAAAGGTTTGAAATCATCCCTTTCAGTCAACGTCTGTACGTCTGTATCGACAACAACGACAGAAAAATGCAAATGAGTGAATGAGGTATTCGATCATATATCAAATTTTATGTTAAAATAAATGAAGTAAAAGATTTCTCTCACAAATAGTAATAGTGCTGCTTTGCAACATAGAAAGGGTCATATTTACATTATCGAAAGGCGACAAGTTTATCGTTGGTACAATGTTAAATATGCAATTACTAGGTAATTTCAATATTAAATGGGAGCTGAAATATATCTATCAATCACATAAATGATACTGTACCAGGTGAGTTCAATTATTAGTGCGAAGTTGCTTGAAATTTTCAAAACACTCTATTAAAATACGTGGTAAACGGAACTCATGCGTTTCATGTTAACGAAATTAAAATCCCACCTATTCGCATTTCCTCCGAACCGTTTCAAACACGTGCACGATTTATTTCCATTAAAAGAAAATTTAGCGTATAACAAATGACGTTAGCCTTAAACATGTTTAGCGAAATGTAATCAGGCCTTAGCTCAAAGGAAATAATAAACAATTTTTTTTCCCTTCAACAAGAAACATTTTTCTTCTTCCGAGAAGATTTTCTAAAAATATAAAACGTCGACATCGACTCTTTTAAAAATAAAAAATGAGCCCAAATTAATCCATTCAAGAAATTTATTATTTAAAATTAGCAGTGACAGCTGAGCTATTAGAGATTTTTGTTCGGTGTGTTTGTTTTTCTTGAGCACGAAATATGAAGCATTTAATTTGCACTTAAATTGTGTATGACGCCAATGGCCAGCACAGACGATTTCTTTTCCTGTGGCATCAATTTCGTAAGGAATATTTTTATTTTACTATGTTCTCCGTTACATAATTTACTCAACAACATCAAGTAAAGTATGTGTCACTTCATGGTTAAAATCACTACATCAAGTACATACATAAAATGCCTCAATTATGTGATCAAAATGGCTTCCTATGTGATTACTGAAGCCGTCGACATTCAGTGCTTCAGCGATTGACTGTCACTTAAAATAAATTGTATTTAGTCTTAGGAGACGGCGTGGGGTAATTTGGCACACGGTACTAAAACAACGCCTTTTTAAACTACGTAAAAAGTGAACTCGCACACGATTTTTCAATACCAAAATTTTGCAAAAGAAGTCGTTAAGTCGATGACATGGTTAAAAAGCATTTGCAGCTATAAACTTGCATGTGCGAGTTCACCTTTTACGGAGTTTAAAAGTGCATTCTTTTGGCACGTTGCCAGATTTCCCGATACCACCTTTATAAGCCACACATTTGCGACTTGGGTTGATTCTTCTATAGATACGAAGTGCAATGTATCTACATTTGTTGAATAATCAACCACCAGACGACTAAGTCATCAAACGTATGTGGTTGAATCAAATGCAAAGCATTCATCACATCAACAACGAATCCGTGCCATTAGACAGACACAATGTCGAATCGAACGTAAGACATTCGACCATTGTTTCGATCTGAGAGAAAATTAAATGCGTCTTTCGACGTTTTGCATTAATATATACAGTTCAAGTATACAATTTTTTCATCTGGCCATGGTGACAGAGGTACTCGATACAATGCTCTAAGAACTCTATACCGATTTGCACACGAACAAGTCTAGCGAATCATAGTCGAAATGAAATTTAGCATGTTTGTGATTCAGGACTTATTGTGGGTTGTAACTGTTTCCACAAAAATTTCGTTTAACAAATGAAAATCTAGATTTTAACTTTCTAAATTTAATATCCCACAATCGGAACCCATAAAAGTGTGGGATAAAGAAAACCTGTTGGTTTTCAGATTTCCCCGCCTGCAATTTTGATGAAACTTCATACATAACTACGACGAGCAATCTTGTGTTGATTTTCAAACTGATATGAATTTGAAGAAGTCATTTTTAATGTGGAATGAAGTGAATTCTTAATTTTATTTTATTTTCTTTTCGCTTTTTTTTCTCTCTTAAAAAAATTATCAAAATAAGAATTTCATAACCAAAGTTGAAGATATGAGAGTCTACATAACACGAAGTATGGAAACGACATTCCCCTATTACAAACTTAAATTCTTGCAAAATCTATTAACATGAGCAATGTTCCAGTATAGATATGACTTATACATAAATCACGAATACAATCTGAACGAGAATATAACGTCTGTCATATAAATTATCTGGGAAAAAAATGTACGAAAGAAAAAGAAAAAGATTAAAGCGAAATTATATATGTGACATTTATGAATATTCACATTCACAAAGAAAATGGTCCTTTATTCTGTCATACTTGTTTGTATTATAAACATATTATATAATATTATACATAACATATATTAAGCGCTGCATGCCATCCAACAATACATAGACTTTTCCATTTGAATTTTAATATGTATAACTTGCGTGTATAACATAAAAAAAAGAAAAATTTTGTACAATACTTAAGTAGATAATTTAAGTATAAAAAAACGAGAAAATCTGCAACTCTGTTTTATCGTCTTGAAATATTTGCAGATTCTCCAGTTTAATACATTGTAGAACACAGCTGAACAATAAAAACAAAAGAGGAAAGTTTGTAAAATACTTATTCTTGGTTCACCAAAAAGTAGCAATATCTATTTAAAATGACATGACAAAGGCCAATTCCTATTATTCACTTCCAGTCTGACTTTTAATACGAATATAAATATAAACTGGAGCACACATTCTCCGTCGTATAACGGATTTTATTTATACTCATGTGGTATGGAATTATATGGTGCAAATAAAATAACGGAGAAATCGGGTGCTCTTCTAAAGTTTGTAACGATAATAAATCTGGAAAGGTGAATCAAATCTACGGGAGAGCATTTTGTGAACTTTTAAACAATACAATATGGTTTTCTGTGAAATTTCATTCTGGTGTAAAAAAAAAGTGTAATTCTACCCATAGAATAGCATATATGGTATGTTGGTTGGAATGTTCGATCATTATATCCTTATAGATGTGTTTCGTTTTTTAATTTGCTGTACAAAATTATCTGAATTGAGATTAGGTAAAAAAAAAATGAAGAGAGTACAGCTAATGAGTACGGATTTTGCAGTGAGTATGGACAATTCGTGAGGGAGATGGATAGTTTGGACCACTCGTTTCGGAGATATGAGGAAATGCAGTTAGTTGAAGGAAGTTAGGAAGGAAAGTTTCATAGGATTTTCATTCCTTCCAAAACATATCTAAATTTTTACCGATGTTGCCAAAATTATAAAGAGCAAAAATGTCCTCAAATTTCATCTAAAAGTGGTCCAATTTCTACAAATAGGGGTTCTTTGGAAAGGTTTTGACAAGCTCTAGGATAATATTGCTAAAAGGCCGAAAGCACACGAACATTGTTTACATAACAGCATAATTTATGCCTATGGAAAGTGTTACCAAAACATCTGAAAGTATGTTGTAGCGTGATGGATTTAGGGACGTGCTTACCTTGTTTTAACTAAGTCATTGAAAGTCTATAAAAGAGATTCAAATATAGCTTGGGTACAGAGGAGGGCCCATCTTCTTGGTCCATTCCACCAGCTCCTATTTTCATAGGAAGAAAGGATAAGGCAAACAACCAAATCATTTCATAACAACAGCGCCGACAAAGAATAGCGATAAGTACTAAATATTGCGTTTTTATAATCAGAATGTAATGTTTTGACCTATGAAGTAAAAGATTTGGTTGAAAATCGGAAGAGGTAACAGACTCGATATGAATATTTTTCTGCGACTACCCTTAGATGGATTGTAGTAAATGGTGCAAGATAGTCTCATGAACAGTTGTGAATACTCATTTACCTTAGGATTCTGTATCCGGGATACAAACCAAAATTGAACGAAATCTCTACTTGTTTTTATGCCCTTCAAAAAGCTCGTAAGCCGATCTAACAAACTAAACTGCAATTAAGAAGTATTAGTTACACTTTTACCGGCATTAGATTTAAAAAAAATTGTAAACTGACCCGAATAATCGAAATGATAGGATCCATATCCATTACGCGCCCTCTGTTCAATGGAATATTATTAGCTATTATTAACTTGATGCTGCAGCTCTTCACAATTTCAAATACATCTCAATTACCAGATTTAAAGTGATTAAACAGCTTAATTGCCAGCGTAAATTGTTAATATTGGCCGTTACAATCGAATAACAATCGATTTAATTCGGTGTGGCTATAGGTCAATATTACCTACTACACATTATAGTTACAGTTCTATTCAATGTACTACACATCCAAATTCAAAACGAATTAAGTAGATAATTCACAAATTCAATGTGTCTGGCATCAATTCGCATTGCAATATTAGATTATAACGATCTATCATTATCAAAATAGACGGCTTATGTAATGTTAGTTCGATTAGAGTTGGTTCAATGGATACTATTATTAGCAGACTAAATATAATAACACAGAACAATGAAGGCAATGGTGAATATTTTTTGCTCTAACCGACTGATTTTATGATTCCAATAATATATATTGTTACTTGTATATCGACAGTGGTAAAGTGTGAGGTTTTTTACTCCACTTAATTTACTATCTGGTCCACAATCACCAGTTATTGTCTACAATCAAGAACACAAGCCTGGACATTGTTTAAATCGACTTTCCATTGTGAAGTGGAAGACAATAATGGCAAATTTGTAAAATTCATTGACAAAGGATTTTTAGAGAGACAAACCTCTGATGAGGATTTTCGAGGATTTTGCATAGTTTTCCAAGAATTTTTTTACAGATTCTGGATGTATTTTCAAGGATTTTTTTTGTCAATTTACGAGGATTCTTGAGGATTTTCTATGATTTTTCGGATTGTCCACGATGATTTTCTTTTGTAAAATTTGAAGGATTTTCTATTAATATTTGCTCGGCCAAATGGAGAAAAATTTGTTTTTCTTCATTTAGCAGAAACGGGTCTGCCACCTGAGGGTGCATCGGGAATTTGTGGACACACGATCTAACTCTAAAGGAGCAAAACTATGTGAAATAGCAGCCAATATAGAAATTTCAATAGAAAAACCTAAGATGCCAAAGGCCAATCCGGGCCCAGATGTCTTTACAATGAAAAGATCATTTAAACAATGTTTTGTATGTAAAAGAGCCTTTTTCAAATTGTTATCATTCAACGTCCTAACGGCTTTTGGGTAGCCATACCGGCGCTGACTGTTTCATTGACGAAATTAATATTTTTTTTTGAAATCTAAAAACGTGAAAAGTGAAACGTGTCCCAAAATAATCAAATTCAAGAAATTTAGAATTTTCTCCTCGTTTGGCTGAGAATGGTTGGACAACTAAGTTCGATATAATTGCCAACACAATCTGCTCACTTCATTTCGCTTAATATACATCCATATATCCTAACACCGGACGTTCTTTATGGACGTTGCCAATAAACTTAAAATAAATGTATTTTTGGTCAGAATATCCGGAAAAGCTTTCTCCGACAATGTTGAACAATATAACCAACAATCTTATTGTGACATACAGGCTTCATACAGCTACAGCTTGAAAGTGTATTCATTTGAATTTTTTAAATTCGCTTCAATAAAGGATTGGTAGAAAAAGCACACAAAAAACCAAACGGAGAGATTTAAAAATGCATATCCGAGCCCCAAATGAACACTTAAATTGGCAGGTGTTAATGATAAATTTAAAGTACCACAGTTTTTCATAAATAATTTCATGAGATTCGATTCCGATTGGAAACTATAGAAATCGAAAGAATTCTTCCGTAAACTCAATTTAGTGATCCTGTACGCTGACGCTATATTACGATATATTATGGTGGATGCCTACATTATAATGAAGTAATTATCGTTTGAGCTGGAGGTAACTTAATCAATTATTCTATATAACTAATCTATATCAAAGATTCATGATAAGGAGGGTGGAAATATGTAAATTTCGTATATTTACGAAAACCTTTAACCAACAATATTTGACTCGCAAAAATTCTGTCGTAACCCAAATACATATTTAATAGAGACAAATAATATGTAGGTGAAGTAAAGGCAACAAAGATGAGCGCACTAAATCGTTGCGAGAATCTAAAAAAAAATATTTTCCATAAATAATTTGACGCCTCGAGAATGTTATATTCCGAAGGAAATGTTTTCGCTTTTATGAGAAACGATCGATTTTGGTGTTATGTGGTATTTATCTTTATTATTATTATTGTTTGCTTTCGCCTAAGCTGAGCTAATATACTCTCTTCTTCTGTTTTATTTGGTAAAGGAAACATTAGTTTGCGTTATGATTATATTTTTAGTCGAGTAAATATATACGCCACTCGCGTACATATATACGATTTATGCGTTTAATGATGAAGGTTTCACTTAAAATCGGCCCGATTTTTATCCGAAAATGATTTATGATTCCTTTTTTCTCCAAGCTCGTGTACAACATCAATGAATTATGTTCTTTTTTTTGTGTTAACTTCTGTGAATGATACGGAAGGGATTGCTTTGGAAAAGGCTAAAGGCTAAAGCTTAAGAATAAATTTATTTAATTCGCTGCCAATTGAATGAGTGTACAATTAATTATGCACCTCGTTAGAATTAATGCTAACGACACACTTGTACATTTAATCTTAATAATAAATTCGTTTCGCATGTAATTTATTGGGCTTTTCGTACAATCTGATTGCCACAATTAATTACCTAAATTGACAAAGAACGGCACCACAGTAATACAAAGAAAAAAAAATAGCAACCTTAACCCTGGATATACTTACGAAATAACTTAATTTGAAGGTTACATCAAACATATCACACGGTACACCTCATACATACAAAATTCAATTCATTTGAGAATCCATTAGGCCGAAAACAAAAGGAAAGTCAATCTTAAACATTAAACACTTAACAAGACTCTTTACGCACATCCATTTCTATTATCCGAACTTGTGCACACAAAACTAAGACAAACAACCTTTACGATACATAAAAAATACTTTCATTTTCGTCATGCCTACGCTATACGAAAAACCATCATCATCATCAACTACAGCCAGCTTGACTTTAAGAGCAATCTCCATTAACCGAAACGTGTGGTTTTCCACAGAAATGGATAAAAGTGGTCTCCTCTCTGGTACAATGTTGTATATCCTTATGACTGATATTATTTGTATACAAAGTACACACACATTTACATTTATATCCATTACAAAGCATAATATTAGCCTAACTAAGCTCTATTGAGGTTTAACGAAAATTCTTTTCAAAGAACAAAAAACAGAGAGAGGAAAAAATCAGGAAAATCCATCATTCACATTATTTAACATAGAAAAGGAATAGAATTAAGGATCAACTCTTCAAGTCAATTTGGTGGGATTTGTTCAATCGGTAAATTCTATATTTTTGCTCAACATTTAAATGGGTGCCACTAAAGATTCTACAATCTCACTCATACATCAAATGGTTCCGTTTCCGAAAAGAATGCTTTGTACCTCTCTCTTATTTAACCTACCTTATAAATGCGTAATTGTTATTTGTTTACCGAGGTGAGAAAATAGGAAATTCCAACAAAAGCGATGTTTTTCATGGGTGCGTGCATGATGTGGTTTGCCATTTTTCTCCACGAAACGTAAACATCGATTGGCCATACTTTTTTCGAAAATATAAAGAAAGTGACAGTTCGATTGAGAAAAGTTCTATTTTCTCCCCACGGGAGAGGAAGTGCTGCACTTTTCTCACTAGAAATGTCAATCGACTAGTCGTCAAGAAAACACAACTTTCTCGTGGCCTATTGAGAGGAGAAAATAAGGCAAAACTCAACATACGCATGAAATAATTATTTGTTAACCAAGGGGAGAAAATAGGAAATTCCACCAAGAATGAAAGTTTGCGGCCAAGTTGGAATTTCCTATTTTCTCTCCGAGCTGTACACTGTACACAACGTTTTTCATGTTCACGTTTTGCGAAAACCCGCATTTTTGTCCACTTTGTAGAAAATAAAACAAATAACGTGTTTTGGTATTCCGCCATTTTAGGTGAGAAAATGATTATTTTCTCACCCAATATGGCTAACCCGCCATTTTAAGGAAGGAAATTATTATTTTCTCACCTAAAATGGCACCTCGCAGAATGACAACATAACGCCATTTTCACAACAAAGCTTCATAGTGGGCAAAATAAGGATTTTCGCGTCGCAAGCATGAAAAGTCTTTTGTTCAAAAGACGAAGTAAAAAACACCAAAGTAAAATACTGTGAAAACGTCGAAAACGTGCACAAATAAGTATTTTGTTATTTAATTTTAAGTATATCAGTTACTCCATAACATCTGACTTTAGAGATTCTTTATCGTGCTTTATTTCTACCCATATTCAAATTATACACGAAATATCCCATGGCATAATATTTTGCATATCAAATTTTTTTTGAAATTATTCATGACGATGGTATCGTATGGATTAGAAGGCAAAAAGTACTGTCGAAAAAGTTATATTGTTCAGACGTAAAGAGACTTTCTTTTGGATATTCTGAGATTATAATTTCAATGGAAAATTATTCACAAAAAAGGTTATTCCATTCATTATTCCAGCTCAAAAGAAAATTGCCATTGAAAAGGCATTTCAAACTGTCAGCAGTGAATTCGAATCCGCTCAAAGCCCTAAAAATCTTTTAATGAGAGCAATGATACATAACGAGGTATTTGAAATTTAATGAAAAATACTTTTGCATTCGAATGTTAATTTAAATGAGAAAGGTTACCTGGACGATGATTACTTACCGTAACGTTCCTTCTTTTTTTTCGGGGGGTGTAATCATAGCGTATCAAACAAACTTTTTAGAAAATTATTTTGAATTTATGTAATGACTGACATTGATGGAGTAAAATTTTGGGTTAGACAAAATGATACATAGACACTAGACTGTAGGGAATTCGATAGCAATCTCTACAAGTTGCGAATGTAAAAAGATAAATGGTTTTTGGAAACTCAGCAGCAAAGTATAATTGAATCGTTGAAAAGTTTTAAGAGATATGTTGTATGATTAAAAAAGGTCGTCTCGGCATCAAGGATATCATTGACCGCATAATATGGTGAATATGTACGAGATAACGGCATACATACGTATATACGGAAAACTTGGAGAATTTGATTTTGGTTTTCGTGTTGACGGAATGAGTTTAAGTGTACGGTTGGGTGATCCATGAAAGCAAAACAAAAATGTTCTGACCAATGACCATTCTTATCGAACGTTAAATTTGTATGGGTTCCACAATTATGTTAACCTTTCGGTATTTGGATGATGCTTCAGAAAAAAGGCAAAATGTACTGTTTCTACTTATTATTCCAAAGCCGAAAAGAATTCACATCAAGGCTTTTCAACTTTATCAATAATTCAATAAGTGATTTAAAAAAGAAAACCTTTTCCTTTCAATAACATTATTTCTTCTTGTTTATCTAACACAACTTGAAAACCATTCATCCAGTCGAAATTTATGTATGCCAGCTCGATTGACCATTTATCCAAATCTATTCAAAAAAAACGAAAATCTTTTCGTGAAAATCCTCTATGACACATTCCATTTCCTACATAATGTTCGAGAGGGAAAAAAACTTCATTTAAGTCGGTAACGAATCATTCGTGCTACACCAATGAACAGACAAGAAAAAAAGATCGAATATGATATGTCAGCATCCTTAATGACACGCAAAAAAAAGAGTGAAAAAAAGCAGAAAATTATTATGGAAAATAGCAAAAGGTTAAAGGGATCGAGGACAAATTGTCGGTAGGGTTTTATTATACAATTTTGTTGCCGTATGCGTTTATTATTAAAGGGAAGGATTTAGTATATCTGATTGACTTAACCGATGGAAATCAGTATCAAAAAAAGTCTCCTTCCCGGAAATGAAACGAAATAAATTCATAATGTTGATCGTATCGCATTCACTTGAACCTTACATCATGAATCAACGTGATTATTATGTCGAAGGAGATAACATGTGTTCAAGAAGGCTTTTCCCGGCTTTTCCTTTAAAGCTTCTATGTTACTACTTACATGGTACTTATGCTATGCGTCAATTGGCAATTTATTTTATCATGTACTGAAATACTGTAACACAACTTCAGAACGATTCTGGATAAGTCCATCGAAGCACGTGTAACGGTGTTACGTACCTAAATTCGGCCCAATTTCTTAGAATTTTTTTTGTTGTTGAAGGGAGATTGTTAAATCAGGGGTCTTACGTCAGAAAATACGTCTTGAGGTTCACAATGATTTGTTTTCATTTCATTTATTTTCAAAAAAATAAATCTTTAATTACACTGCTTTAAAACGAGTATAATAAACTATTGGTACGAAGCTGCCTTCTGTAGACTCCAGAACATCTATACATTCTATTGAACAAAATTTTGGAAGCTTTGTCTTTGGAAGGCAGTCTCGTATTTATTTAATGTTTTGGTTTTAGTTGTCTTATTATGCAAGCTTTCAAGCGACTATAATAAGGTATGGGTACGAGGCTGCTTCTGGTAGCTCCAGAACAAATACTGATATGGGTGATCCTATTGTGAGCCACGTTACAATTTTTTCTTTCTCTCTTTCTATTTATATTCTCCACAATCGGTTAAATGAAACAAAACATGCGTCAGCCACGTTACAAGTTAGCTTTTCATTTAGTTTAATAAGAATGAAAGAGAATGAAGAAAGTGAGAGAATGAAAGAGAAAAATGTCAGTTTTGATTGTATGTGTGGAACAGCTGAAAAGCAGTCAAAGCAAATTCATTCTGAAATTTCACTGCCTCTGACTGTTTGCATTTTATTGCTTTGATTTAAAGATTGGAGTTTGGAAGTTAAAACAAAAGAATGATTCATATGATATTGATAAATTTATCAGACAAGGACCTGAGCCACCCTTTAGGTGGGACTTAGTAGGTATTGCAATGTTGTTATACCTAAAGAAGAAACTAAATGAAGGATTGAGGATTAAACACTTACAACGACTTAAGCTACCCTTTATTTCAATCGGTATATGTGGCACCGATTTCTCAAGTATTTGGTATTCGTACTGCACCTTCATCAATATAATTTACTTTCAATGATTTGCATGAGTAAACTTTAGGTTTTGTTCAATTTTGGTGAAAATTCGATATTGAATATGCCGCAAAACAAACGATGTCATGTGGCGGGCTCATTAAACAAGAGGCAAACGTTGCAATACATTCTACAGGACTGCCTTGAATGACAGAGAGATTGAACGACTTGCAATTTATGTAAATGAAAATGGATCGATCCGCACAAATTTCGAACATTAATTCGTCCAATCAAAACACTGTGAAATCTATTTTATCGGTGAAAATATTTCGGTATTTTCCTGATAACATGCCACCTATTATCGCATTAAAATGAAATTCAATTATTGATAAACGAAATTTCGGCACAATAATTTTCCTTGTTACGATAATGTTATCAATTTTCCACATGTACATCGCCAATCCATGGTATTAGCTTACACAGTTATCGAGCATTTGTTTCGCTTTCGATAGCAAAAATGTAATTATGTTAATGTAATTTGAGCAGAGAATATGTACCCTTTCCGGTCAGGTTTCAATATGGAAAAGATAAAACGTGCTTTCATACTTGACAACAGCACAAGATGTGTTCAATATGCTGAATTTGAAACAAGAAATTCGACAAACACAAAATAATGGCTCAACTCAATTGGAAACATCTCGATTTTAGTTTTGCATTTTTGCATCCATTCTACACTGAAAACTAGAGAGAACTTTATTTCCTCATCGATTTGGATGACAGTTGAAACAAGAAACACGATACAGTCAACTAACAAAGGACATATTATTTATAGCATAGCCAGAAGGAGTTTGTCAAAGAAAATAAATGTCAGTTTTATGCTAACATTACCGTCAACTATGAAAACTTATATTTAGATTAAAATTGTAACAATTTCCCGAAGCCATGTTTCCTGTTGTATTATATTCTGTTTGTTCATGATTATCTCATTCACCTTAATGTGCTCAATTTAGTCGTTACAATAATAGGAGTTCTACGACTTTAAAAATCGCATGCAATCGTGTTTAACTTTCGTTTTCCAAGCGACAATCATCTACCATTCCAGGCACATAATTAAAGTGTTGGCATTAAACGTTTTTCAACATTCCACCCAACAAGCCAAGTTATTCCATCGCTAATGCCACTTATACAAACCATACAACCATTTCACGAAAAGCTTAAGTTTTATGTGTTATTTATGAACCTTTGGTCTTTTCACATTTTATGCTTTTAACTGAGTTGTTGTGATCCACATTACATTACGTGTTGTTTGTCTATGCTGAACACAACACCTATTACACTTCATATTTTTTTTTTTGTGTGTGTATGTGAACCCCTAGACGTGAACTCAAGTTCGTAATAAATTACAAACGTACTTTAGACTTCATCAAATTTAAGTACCTACTACACAGACGTAAAACTTTCTCATGATTAGAGTGCCGAAATACACAATTTAATTTGTTTTTTAGAACCGTTGTTGTTTTTAATGGCATTGTAATTCATTTGAAACTGTTTTTTTCTCGCTTTGTAACAGGGATTTTCGTTTTAAAACATTTTTTTCAAAAAGCTTTATTTGTACGCTGAGAATATTTATCGCGATATTTCGCTGAGCTCTACGAACGCTCAACATTTTGGTATTTCCTGCGGATCTTAAACCTCAATCAATTTAATTAATTTCATTGTTAGACATTCACATGCGATTGTCTTATAGAACGCAGAATCTTAGGCATAAATATCAACTGATTGAATCTATGACTAGAACAGACCTGATGCAGAGATTACTTTAGAGGCTGGAGTCAGAAAGGAGTCCGCATAAACTCCAATTCAATCGTCGTTAAACGGCGATATTATTTGTTAACGATAACGACGACAAAAGTAAGCAAAATGTCTTTGCTAACTTATTTGGATAGGAAAAAAAGGATTTTCAAAAAATCTTATCTTATTCAGAAGATATTTGAATTTTAATTTTAATTCACGCGACGAATGTAATTCGAAAGCAACGTTTTTCAGGAGAGCAAGTAAACGTTGTTCACAGTACTTGCAAACAGTCCAAGGAGTGAAAATGGCTACTTGCATACATGCGACATGTTTTGAATTAATGAATACAAACGTGGAGTTAATTTTCTCGCTCTTTTGCTGTTTTTGTTTTGTGTCTTTCGTATCATAATGCGTGTAAAATACTAATGCAAATTAACCTGTCATAGATGGCAAGCATTTTAACAGTTCAACTATCTGATCTATTACTTCATTTAATCGAAAAAATTTCAAAGATTGATTTCAGAAATCTTTTACTTCATTTGTTTTGACCACGCTTTTTGCTATATAAAACTTCATTTGTCAAAGCTTGTCGTTTATTATTGGTGTCGTTGTCGATAGCAGATGACAGCGGTTAATTCTCTCGGTATAGAAATTCACACGTACACAATTTCGTGGTTTATCAAGTTTTCCGTGGTTTTCAAGTGATGCAAAAATCTATTTTGTAAAACCGCTTTTCCGGCCATGAGATAAAGAAACAATTTATAAAAGGTAAAGCGGGCGGATTGACTAATTGGAACCATTTTGATTCATCAGCAACACCTTGAGTCATGGCGTGTGAGTTCATTTTTCATTTCATTTCTTTTATTTTCAAAAAATATTTTTGTACAGAAATGAAACACTTAGATCCAGTTCGTAAACAATTGTAAGGAGCGACATTTTACTAAAATTAAGGCCATTTCCTCTTATTTATCAGCTAATAGAAATACTGAGATTATATTCTATGGATGTCTCGCCAAATGTCAATAGAAAAATGACAGCTTCTCTTTTATTAATCTAAAGTACATTCATTTCCCGGCATTTCTTATCCAATATAAAACCCACAAAATGCAAGTGACAGAAAACAATCATCTGTACGAAGAAATGCAAGTGAATTTCAACAAAATAAATATCTCTACCGCGCAAAATATTGAAGAAACAGGAAGCAGATGAGGAAAAGAAGATTTCCAAATGTAAATTGTATTGTGCATGTCATGTTGCGGATATAATTTTATAACAAATTGAAATTTATTCATTTTCTTTTCATTGGTTTTGGGATTTGTTGAATGGAGTTGGAAATTGTAAAATGGGAAACTTTTGCGGGTAGAGAGATTTATTGACGGGTGTATATGTGTGTGTTCATTTTGTTCATTTATTTAAAGTAGGAATAAATGCGAAACAGTGGAAAATGTTGAATATTTATTATTTGCGCGGAAAATTTATAATGATAAATGTTCAACGTAAAATTTGATTGAAAAAGTTTTTTTGTTATAGACTTTTGTATACCGTCCTATTCGAATGAAAATTAAGTATTTTTTCCTTTCTCCACTAAATCAATTCAAATTTGCGATTTTAATCGAAACAAATTATTTATCTTTCATTTCCATCAAAGAACCGACGTGAATCAATAATAAGACACATTCAATAGGGAAAATATTGGAAAATTATTATTGCTGCAAAAAGTACCAATTGGAAAAATTTGCATTTTTTTTTTTCATTTCATTATAGAACCTCTCTATTTGAAAGAGGTACTTAAGCTCTGCGATGAATAGAAACGATCTGGTGGTTTTATAATATGTATAAAAGTTTTATCTCGTTTCATGTCCGTTCTATACTTGCGTTTCGTTTCATATAATGTTAGCTAACTTGAATTCTTGAAGAAAACTTCGGCAAAAATTTTTCTCAAACAATTGTTTGATGTAACCATCCTCGGAATTCTATTTTATTGTATTATGTTGGATGTGTTATTTATTCCGTACACCTTGCTTAATATAAGAACATATTTCGTTACTTTCTATAAAACCGACAACACAACAGTAAAACTTTTGTTTGCAAAAGACTTTTTGATTCTTTTTTTCCTTTCGTAAGTTTTGTTTTGTTTTTCAGCAGAATTTATACTGCTGAGTCTTAAGATAGTTTTTGTGGAAATATACTGTAATGAAACGGAAACTTGTGCTGCGGTTTTTATCAATTTTACGAGTGTATCTGTTTGAATTTTATGAAGCGTCAACAACGCAAAAACGTTGTATGATGAAAAAGTGTAAAATAGAGCTAAGTGAAAAGAAGTAGACGTCCAGAATGATGTACTCCCTTTGCACAAAAAAATGTAACATAAGACAAATTCGTTTGTTTTATGGGCCCTTTAGCAAAAAAAAAAGTGTAACAAGGCTGACTATACACTACACACCATTCGTATCTGTTTTATTGCGTTGTACAACATATAGCATTAAGTGTTATTATGTCTATAAGTTTCACACATATAGTGGAGGAAAATCATCCTAAAGTGAGTTAGCAGTGCCGTCTTAAATTATGATGAACGAGAAGTTAAAAAAATCAATTGTAAGGATTACGATGCCTGGGATTTTATATATTTAACTAAATATCGGACGGCTTTCCTGGCACATTGAGAGCGTAAATTATTTTCTTCATAGTACTCAGAAGATAGGGAAAGAGTACTTTTGGTATTGAGGTTGTAAAAACACTTATCGCAAGCACGGTCAGCACCCAGTTCTAACACGAAGAAATTTTGATGAAAAAAACATACTTTGTTGGTAGGAAGACTTTAATGTCATCTGTGGTCGGAAACGACGACAAAAGTAGCTAAGTGCTCTGGTCTATCGAGACTTTATAGCATAAACGAATGATGAAACTTATGAAGTAATAGATTTTGATTAAATCTGTTGGAAATTTCTTTGCTAGTGACATAGGCTCAATAATTATGGTGAAATGCTTGCAGTGAATATTGTGAATATTACAATCGCTAAACCGAACTAAACCGAAATAACGTATGCCCACCAGTTCGGTTTAGCGATTGTAATAGGAATTTTTTTATGATACCAATACTCAACATCCCTACAGACTTCCAAAAACCTAGGCAAGGAAGAGTGTCCGAAGTTTGAGTAGTAACGTCCCAAACTTAACTAACATTTGAGTATTTCTTCCCTTCTACTTTTTTTCCTAAAATCACTATAAAACTCATTCATATGCGAAACTAGCAATGAAGTCAAAATAATCGAATAGGAGCTTCTGTTTAACCTTCCTTTACTATCACCTGTTACCCTGTTAGGTTTTGTCTACTTTAGGATTGACTTGATAGAATTAATCAATTGAGGAAAGATTAAAAACGTTGATTATGACAATAAAAAAAACTTCATGCGTCGCTTATGTCTGGCGCCACAGCCGATTCCCCAACGGAAAAGAAGGCACTGGTAGTATAGTCACGTCAGTCATTCATATCAAAATAAAGTGGTGTTGTTTTATTGTAATGCCTCCAGCAAGTTTTTATTTTTTTTTATATTTTCATTCGGCAAATAACAATATAATAAAACGTGATGACGTACGAAATGAATGATGTCTTAGTCGCCGTAAGTGCAACTTTTGAAAGGAAGGGAATCATTTTCTATTATGTTTGTTTCCTTTTGGAACATTTGAATAGACTTTCCAGATATGAGCTCTGTATACACTAGAGCTGACAATATTTTTATTCCACACACACAAAAGGAGGCTTAATGCTTTTGTATTAAGTTCCAAGACATTTTTTTATTCATTTCAGTAAATCATAATTATGACGAATTTAAATGAAATACGAATTGCAATGCTAGGAACTGTACTTAAAAAAGAAAAGTTTCTTAATTTTCTAATAGAACATTTCTTAACCCAGTTCGTCGAATGACTTCAATTACAGATTGTAGCTGTAGTACCTGCAGTACCTGAAATTAGAGACTGTAAGCATCTGCATTGTTGAATGCATAAGAGATTAACAATAAAAAATAGAAATAGAGACTTTCAAACGGTGATGTAGCATTTTTCTTTCGGAATAGAAATTACTTGCTTTGTCTTACAAAAAAAAGATTTGTAAAGACAAAGAAAATGGTAACTTTACAGTGAGCAATGAGCAACTTCAGCTATTTCGAGTGTTCCGTTAAAATTGTAATTCAAAACCATTTGCTCAAGTCAAAGGTTTTCTTCGAAGTAACTATTCGCACACGAGTGCGAAAAGTCAATTATGAGACTACTAGCACATGATGACCAATTGAATACAAAATCTATTTACCTCACACTTTAAATATTCAGAAGTGTCGGAAATATCATTATTTAAAGAAGAAGGTTTTATGTATATCGGTTTACAACATATAACATAGAACATATGTTCCCTTTTACGAAATGGAACATAAAGAGCTTCTGCTTCCTTTTACAACCAGGAACATGAGAAGCTTATGCTTCTTTTCACAAACATGGAACATAAGAATCTTATGTTTTCTGTTGCAACATGGAACATAAGTAGCTTATGCTTCCTTTTACCACATGAAACATAAAAAACTTGTGTTTACTTTTACAATATTGAACATGAAAGGATTATGCTTTCTTTTACAAACATGAAACAGAAGAAGCTTATCTTCCTTTTACAACATGGAACATAAGGAACTTATGCTTCATTTTGTAACACAGAACTTAAGGAGCTCATGCTTTCAGTTTCAAAACAATAAGGAAAAGAATAAGGAACTAATGCTCCCTTTTACAACATGGAACACAAGGAGCCTATGCCACAAGTGTGCGAATAATCTATCAACTGACTATTAGCACCAGTGTGCAAATAGCAACAGCCGTTTTTTTTAAAACAAAAACATGGCTGGAATGGTAATCACAATGAAAACAAGAATTTACTTTGATGCAACGAAAAGATTTTTAAATGTGAAAAAGTTTGAAATGAAATTTAGGAATTATGAATTGAATGATTGAATTAATGTGGAGTATGCAGTAAATATGCAAATTGCAGCACAGATGGATACGGGAAAAAGTGATTGCACTGCAGAGTTGTCTGTATTTTCTCCACAATTTTATGCATATGATGACGCAAACGTAGTAAATGGGACTTGTGCAAAGTGGATCATTTTACTGATGGTACTTTGCACAACAAACCTTTTTTCCAAGCTCCAACTGTGATTTCACATTTCTACGACCGTTTTTGAACATTCTGTTACAGTACCGTTATTTATTGATTCTAGACAAATACTATCCAATATGTGGTACGTATTCAAACAATTTCACTTCAAAATTTGACTGTTCTTTACATTTATTTTCTGGTGCTTACATTGGTGACACAGGGGTCGATACAGCCTGAAGCGGAATACAAAAAGTTTGAATATATTTTCTTTCCTTTGTAAAGCAATTTATTCAATCGGTTGATTCAAGTGAATAAACTGAATGAATTTTTTTTTACAAGTTCCACAACTCAATCAATGACTGGGTTGTTGAATGAATGTCGAATTCGGTTCTATAAATAAATGTAACAAAGTCGAAAAACGTAAAAAAAAATTTTTTTTTGATTAAAATAAAATAAATTCAAAACAATAATAAAACTTTCGGAAACGACCGAAAAAAAACCATCAAAAATTTTCCTTTATAATTTTTTGATGAATCGTGCACGACGTGTACATGTGAATAATTTCCCAATAACAATAACGGTACGGGAAAATATATTCACTCAACTTCAGCATAAATAAAAAAATTTCTCACCCTATTAACAACATCAAGCCAAAGTCTATATTATATTCAATCTTGTGCCATGGATTTATACGCCTATTGCCAGTGTGTCACAATAAACTCAATTTTTAAATATTTAAGAATAATCGCGTTTTCTTTCTCTATATACCACACACACTCGCACGACGGAATAAAAAAAATCTCTTTTTAGGAAAAACAAAAGAAACCTTTACCGTAAAATGGAAGGAAAAATATTGAAAATAACACGCACGAAATAAACACTTTGTGATAGAAATGAACTTTCACTTTCACGGGAGGATCCACTCAATGTACATATATATATTCTGACGAATGTATGATATACGATTTTTTTATGAATTTATTCTATAGCATGAGTATATAGAACATACATAATATACGTTCTGCAAAATAAATCTGCGTGTTTAATACGAAAATTTGTAATCAACTTTTAGAGCCTAATATTTCTTAAGTGCAAAGTCGCAATCTTTTCAATATCATACAAATCGTAAATTCGGTGCCGTTCAAGTCGACCTTACCAGCGAGTTCATAAACAACAACTGAATTGAAAGTTTAAATTGAATTTTGGGTTTCAACTGAGGAGAACTTGGCCGTACACCGCTCAGTACACCTTTGCGCAAAATCTGATTCGTATGTGAGCAGGAAAAGGACGACAATTGTGAGCAAAAAAAATTTTTGCTCCCCGAATTCTCACGTGTTAACATTGAAAAAGAACAAAAGCATAGGTCGTGAACAGGTGGTTTTTTGTTCGCTGGCATTTTTTTTTTGTCGTTACTACGTTTTTGTTTATTCTCTTACATTTACGCAATGTTATGCTTCAATTGATTGATTTCATGTGCTGTCTGTATAATATTCGAGGAAATTTTTCCTTTTTATGATCTTTAGTATCGTAAAGCCTGCGAAAATTTGTTTGTAAATAGAATCGCAACAAAACAAATTTTGGTTCGTAGGTTAGTACGGATGCTGGATGATATTCCATGACAATATTTTCGTAAATTCAAACTATATTTATTAACGGTGGAAAGAAATGTATTTTTTGAATTTGGAACTTACAGTCAGAGGCAGTGAAATTTCAGCATGAATTGTGACAGTTGGGATCAAAAGTCGGTCTATTCCATCTGTCAAAATGACATTTTAAACGTCAAACCAAAATTTAATTTACTTCAGCTGTTTTTCACCTGATCAAAACAGTTTTGATGGTTTGTTTGGATCAGCTGAAAAACAGCTGAAGCAAATTCATGCTTAAATTTCACTGCCTCTGACTGTACGTTTCGACGAAATAATTTTTCAATTTTCCACCGATTTACTTGCACGGTCGCTTTTTATCAAATTCAAAACATGTTTCAGCTCTTCCGAAACATTCACGTACGAAAATTTTCGTTCCAATGATTCGAAATCTATGATTTCCACCTAAAAAGAACGTTTCATAACTTGTATACCACAACCGTACGAAATAAGGGCATTACTGACCTCATCTCTCGGATCCTCTTCATGCGACAATTTATTCAAATACCGTTCGCTGAACGCGATAAGACCACACCACGACCGAAAATTCAAAACTTTGTGATCATTTTCGTTCATGCAGAGAATATCCAAAATTTCAGTGATTTTCTCGGCTGTTCCGTAAAATCCTAGAGCATCGGACAAAGCGTTCCGAACGTCGATAAATGAAATAGTTCGCTCTTCGTACTTTGGTTTTGGATGGGGAAAATCGGTAATGTGTTCGGGATTCGGTTGACTCGTTTTACCTTGAGTTTCTTCGGTCGGGTCTGGTAAGAATTTCTTGAAAACGAAACGATAATGTTGCTTCCGATGCTCTGATATCCAAACGTGCTTGCTGATGTATTGGAATGGTGTCATAGTTGCGAGCTCGTAAGTATTCACCTAATCAAAAACAATTAATTTCGTGACGGCAAACTCGTTAAAGAAGTTAAGTAATCCTTACAGTCAAGCCAAATCGAGCTGATCGTCTCGTATATTTTCGTGGCATTTTCAACCATTTTTCGTTATCCACCTCAGTTATGTCGATAGTTTCCTTGAATTTTCTAAGCGCCTCGCTTTCATATTCAAGTTTTTCCGGAGGAATCGTACGAAAGGCTTCCTGCAAAGCTTTACTCATCTACAAATAGGATTAGTAGTCAAATATCTATCCAGACGAAACGCCATTGATCGTACATATCGCTCAAAATTACTCTCCACCACATCTATATTCAGTCCACATCGCAAGAATTTCAAAGCTTCTTCGCTGATAAAACTCGATTTTAAATATTCTTCGCGCGAGTCATTCGATTGACCTTTCATCAACAACGATAATCGGGGTATTCTCTGTTCATTCGGTATCAGTGATGGTCTGCCACTCGGATTCGGTGAATCGTCAGGACCCAATGTTGCTATTTGCGTTTCTGGTTCTTGGCTAACTTGAAATGTAGTAGTTGCTGGTACCTTTGACTTCTTCGATTTACGCTTTCCGCGTCTACGCGGCTCATCCCCTTCGTCTTCAACTTCATCCTGATCATTTATGCACTCAATTTGATTAGCTTTGGCTTCTGCTTCTAATTTTGCCTGTTGTGCTTTCTGTGGAAGATCAATTTTAGTTCCAAATGAAAATGAACATCGTTACGTCGTTAGCCAAACCAAACCTTTTCTGCAGACTTTTTTCTCGCCTCGATTTCGCACAGTCTTTGATTTTTTGGTGGAGAGTCTGTTTGCTGGGTCTTTTCTTGATTCTGTACGCTGGGTGTAAGTTCAGACGAAGCATTCCAGAATAATGTTTCTTGACTATGACTCCTCCTAAAATATTAAAATTTAGTTTCCATATCAAATCTACAACCAAATTTCTCAATGCCTCAAGTCCAAAATCAGCTGCTTTCTCTCCTTCGCCATGCTATTAACCGGATCTGGCGTAAAACAACGTCTCGCATTTATATGCGAACCGGCACTAGTTCGTGTCCGTCCACTAGCTACCGTCGGCGTTGGCGTTAATGGACGCGAATCCGAGCCGGTGTACCGGCGAAAGAACTCCTCCGGAATATGTTCCTGAATGTCACTGTCAAACACATCAATGTCGTTTCTACCATGATTCTCCTCCCGATAGAAATGACCTTTGCCTTCACTGATCCAGGTCTCTTTAACTTGTTTAACAACATCTTTCACTTCATTCGGGCCAGGATGATTGCAAAGAATGGAACATCCTTTCGAATAGGGATTGAATAGACCGCCGAACGGACGCAAAGAAAATTGAACTGGCTTGGCAATCGCACATTTCGATAAATTTAGTACATCGGTAGTCTGCTGTGGTAACGACAGTTTATGTTAAATGGAATGTAAGGCGAATATAAAGAAAGGGTTGTGGACCTGCTTGTGACGATGAATTTTCTTTTTGGGGCTTGCTATTAAGCCGGTTTTACTCACAGAACTCATTACTTCTTGCTTACAAAATGACTAGTGGACTGTTCTCAGTTTGTTTGATCGATAATTCAGGTTAGCCAGCATACATAATCTGCACAAGTGCATAAAATGAAAAAAAAACTATTTAATCGATAAGTGAACATAATGACATGGCAATGCATTCGACATAATATGAAAAATTTGCATTTTAAGATCTCGAAGACAGTTTTCATTGGCAACGCCATCCACTGATTACGAGTAAAGATCTTGAATCGATCTGTGGTTGAAAATACTTTTAACAAAAGAAGTAAAAGGTTCTGCGATTATATTGGTGATATGGTTGCCATATGACCAACTCTGTTACACAACAATCAGCTCTAACCTTATAGAAAGAGTTGCTATGGACATCGGCGGTAAGTAAAAGTGATGAGCTCTAGCTATTGTTCTCTTATAAGTATAGCGAAGTGTCTGATAAAAATATTGAAGTGCTAGATTTGTGACGAGCACTGCCGGTATTTTGATAAAAAAACAATTTAAAGTGGAACTAACAATTCTTATCAAGTAATTCTTTTGTTATTTCCTTGGAAATCGTTTTTCGAGCAGTTTACCAGAATGAAGTAACAGATTTGATAATTTGGTTGTGATACTCCTAATGTTTCTAAAAGGTTCAGCTCTGGATACTTCAATTTTCGTACTTATGACTCCTGTTGGACACATGACGCAATAAAACCTCAACCTTTTTAACAATGAAATTACTTCTCTTTATTACACAAAACGATATGTAGAACATTATCATCACTCATCGCATTATCACTTACGAAATATCGATATCTATACAATTATACTCACAATTCTATCCATTACAAAATCAGAGTTCCATTTAAAAGCACACATTAAACGAAACTATTTTATGGCAAACGAATGGCATATCGTTAATACTACCTCGGTCCGATATTGTCGAAGTTTTTCAGTGCTTCCTCATTCACAACACTAAATTCCCATTTCATATTTTCGTTGTTTTCGTCGCATACATTCACGAACAGAGTCATTTCCACAGGATCACAGTCCAGGCACCGTTTATTTCTGCCTTGCATTATCCATTTTTTGTTCTAAAATTGAAAGAGAGCACCAAATTAGAGATATTTAAATATTCTCGCTGTCTTATTCATGTAGACCATCAGTTAGCGATAACAACGAGAGTGAAAAAATCAATGGGAAAGTGTTGCAACAAAAATGGTTTAAGCAACAGAAGCAGCGATTACTCCGTATACGCTTGTGGTTTGCAGAAGCCTAATCATAAATAGTTTGTCATTTCTTATTCGGATCGGATTTGATTCAAAGTAAGATCCAAGGGTTAAACGAACGTTGGACTAGTTGCCGATTAATTCTCTGAACGGGTCGAACTTGATCTGAGCCAGAAATTCAACCTGAATTGGTTTGACCCAAATCTGACACAAAACTGAACTTTCTGGTTTGAGCTGAACCTGAAGTTTTTGGGATGAAACCGGTAAAATTTTGGTTCGTAAAATTTTGTGATTTGTGGTGCAAAGATTTCGGGCCCGATACATGCCGAAAATTTCAGGTTTAGGTGAAACCCGAGAGTAAACGTTCCGGTCCGGTTCGGGTTGAACCCGAAATTAAAAAGTTCGGGTCTAGCCCGAAATCCGGTTCGGGTCAACCTGAATTGAAACAGGTCAACCCAAAACACGATCGATGACGAAAGACGACTTTTATAGTTAACACACACGGAAGCTTTTATCTCTGATATTGACTGTTCACTATCATGTTAAAACTAATGAAATTGCAGACACTGCATCAAACAGTGGAAGATTTTCTGCGATAATTTCAACATAAGAAGTAGCAGATTAAGTGATACGTCTGCCCTTTATACAATTTTTTATAAATTCGACTTACTATATCATATCTCCACTCCTGATTACCGCCTCCACCATGACAATCGTAAAAGACAATCTCAGCATTTTTCTGTGAGGTAGGTACATCCCAACAGTGTGATCTAATAAAACCGAAATTAAAATCGACTACGAAACGGAATTTCTCCTACAAACAACTCACTTGTGCGATCTGATGTCTTTGTGCCACGACAACTTAAACCGTTGATTGAGATGTGATTCGGGACTCGTTCCGCACGAAAATAAGCCAACTCTTCCTTGAGCGCCGTGATTCAATGTGTCTGCACATAATTTCGGATGAGCAACACTTCGAATGAATCCGGAAGCAAAATCTGGTGGTTCGATGGGTGGATACTTCTTCGGCAAATCGAAAGCAATCTCTTCCATGAACCATTTGAACGGTTTGCACTGCAATTTTTCGCGAATGGCTAGTTGTTGAGATATGTCACCAACATCGATATGTTTGTACACTTCAGGTGAACGTTTGTACAAGTACTCAGCGTACTCGTCCATCCAGACTTCAGCCACTCTTTTGTAGTTCTTAAAAATGAAGAAAAATTCGAGATTGTAAAGAGAAACGAATGACGCTGAACAAGACACTCACTCTGTGTAAGTAATCGGTTTTCCTTGGATTCGAAAACGGTACTGAACCTCGGTAGATATGACCGACCCGCGAACACGGTGCATCGTACATTTCACCGCCACATTGCCATATCTTAAAACTTAATTCGTATTGCTCTCCTCCCCAGATGTCTAAGCCGCTGTCGTAGCCTCCCAATTCCCAGAAAAATTTCGCTGCAATAGCGAATAATCCACCGGCCATTACTGGACTTTTGAATGGACGGGTTGGATGGGCTAAATCATCAGGCAGCAGCGGCAAGCGTTTGTAGTAAAATTGCCAATCGAAAGCGCCACGAGCTCCTTCGTCTTGTGCTCTATATTCGAATGTGTCGTATGCAATAACATCGATGAACGGACACACACAGACTTTGTAGTTGAGTGCAATTGGCTCTGTGATTTTTTTGTTTTTTCAATTTTTGTTTAGTTTCACCATTAACTTCTATGTCATCTTACCTAATAACGGAGGCAGCCAGTTCGTATTCGCTTCGGTGTGCGAATCTAAAAATATGAGAACATCTCCTGTTGCAACTTTAGCACCTTCTAGTCGAGCTGTAATTAGTCCAGATCGTTCCGGAAGACGAACAACTTTTACTTTTGGCAAATGGAGGGCAATGTAATCATCGAGTTTCTGTTTCAAAAACTCTTTTGTGCTGTGATCATCAACCAAAATAATTTCGACTATCAATTCAGCTGGTGATCGATTTAAAACGCTGTAGCACGTACGAAGTAGTGTGCTCCAATGCTCATCGAAAAATGGAACTACCACGCTTACAGTTGGCAGATCGATTAGGTAGTGAATGTTTTTACAGCTGTTGATGAAACATATTCACATGACACGATGGATTGAAAATACATTGGGTGGCTAATGAAAGCGACTTACCCATGGTGACGAATGTCTTTAACGGAACGATTCAACGCAATTCTATCGCTTAAAAGTCCATTGAATCCATTCTGACTGAACAGACGTTTTCTTTCCTTCTCGTCCTCTGGACCCAAATGTGCCGCCTCGCCATGTTCACCAATGCCAGTACGATGCTGTTCATAGTTAATATACGTGCGGTCGTGCCAATCGGTCTTGATCATTTTTTCATTTTTCGGCGCCCCACTGAAGAATGCCCCATGCCTCGGATGTGTATTCTCTCTGTACATAGCTGTCGGTGGCCGCGGAATATCATCGTACTCATCGGATATTTTGAATACATTGTGGAACGTTTTGTACAGGAATACGGTGAGTAGGACGGTCACTGATGTTAAAATCAGAAGTTTGAGGAATTTCACCAGGTTGCGTTTCATCGTGAATCTCTGGTTGGCAAGAAAATTGAATAATTTTTTTTAAAAATCGAACTGACGTGGATATGAATCGAATAAATATTTGGAAAACACACAAAACGATCAAATGTCACCAGTGCTGATAACGACGTAATCATATCGCAGACGTATTTTACGAGTAATAAAATGAAAGAAAACCCAAAAAAATAATAATGTGAAGGTGTTGCGGATGGTTATATTTACCGACAGTTCGTCTACCCTGACCTACGTCGATATTGTTCGATATTTGCGAGAAAACAGCAATGTCGATACTCCTCCGACACTCTCTTGTAATTTGATGTTTTTTCAGAACCATTTGCGCAAACAAAAATTATTTGAAATCAACATTAGGATTAGTATCTACGGATCAAATTTACGAGATGTCGGAATAGTAAACAATGGGAATTCATTGAAGAAAACCAATTACCGTTAACCCAATTCATTCATTTATCTTAAACTTAGTGAACATCTTATACGTATTCACGCCGGAATCTTAGGGTATACCTACAAAATGTGCACTCGTTTCCGAAAATTTACTTGTGGCAAACATTTTTTTGGTGTGGCAATTTTAGTCAAGTGTTACTTTTAGAAAAACTTATTGATAAAATATTCATTTATTCCGCTTATCAGTTGTTGTCATGGAGTTTGTATGTAAGTACAACATATAGGTACTGGTGAATGAATATTTGATCATAAGGTATACGACCGCGAACCAGTTTCTTTTCTACTTTTAATTAGTTGAATTAACTAGATTAAAAAAAAACTTGCTCAGAGCACAGATACATTCGATTTCTTACTATAATATCACTCACAATGACAACGATACTTCATTTTCTCGTCTACGTGTTATTTTGTTGTCAAACAAACCGCCTCACGCACTTTTATAATTACAGGTAGCGAAGTGCTATTTCCTTACCGAATGAGTTTCTGTATCATCACTAAAAGTTTTGTCGACTCAGCCGATTAACCGATTATATTGCACACTGGCTCAACCTAATTTTAATACAATTTTAAAATCCATTGCCTAATGTACGATACGACGAGCGATATGTTTTGATTTGAAATGTCACAATAAAACGTCCCCCATACTACTGTATTGGTAGCGGTAGTCACCGTAGCTACCGTATGCTCAGGTCCGAATTGAAAACTAGATGGTGTTCTGATTGTGTCACATAATTTGAATTTGTGCAATTTCGTCTCAAAATTATCACTTTGCATTATTTCAATTAGTCATGTACTTTGTGTCACTAGTGACAAAAACGATTCCCTTATAACATTTTGTCAATAGTGATGAAAAGTACATTGACGTACCAATGAAGTTATTCATAAAAAAGTTATCTTGCGACGAAATTGCTGAAAAACGTCACGTATATGCAACAAGTTGCGAAAGTCGTTGTTTTTGTCACACGAAGTGTATATTTTCGCATTTAGTGACAAAAACAACCACTTTTCGCAACTTGTTGCATAAATTACTATTTTTCAAGCCCGTCACACGGTTTATTCAATTTAGAATTTGCAACACTTTACTTTCAACAATTACGAAAAACCGGTATTGCTAACGTGGTCCTACATAATAGACTCCGTAATTCATATCACTGAAAGAGCAAGGTTGTAGTCGACGAACATAGTTATACTCGAGAGATGACATTGTAGCACTGATACTAATCGTCACCGAACAATTACCAAGGGTGCGTAAGGCAATTGTTTTTCGTTAAGTAACAACTGTCAAAGTTCACCATCTATCCCTATGATACATCTACCCATGTTTGCGATATGGTTAGCCTTCTTCGGTGTTGAGGAATTTCGCGCTGTGTCATTCACAATAACCCACAAAGTGACATTTTCCTTATACAAAATGTGTCATTTTGTCAATTATTGTAAATACCGCGGCGCGAAATTCCTAGCAGCCCTTAAAACTGCCAAAAATTTGCTAGTGACGAATAATTGCTGTGTATTCTACAATATGCCATCTTTTGCAATGAAGGTACAAACCAGGCATGGTCTTTCCATACAAACCGGAGGAAATAGCGATTTCATGTTAAAAAAAACTCATCTTTCAATGAAAATCATTGAAAGGTGAGTTTCTTTGGTTTATATGAACTCGCTATTTCCTCCGCTGCATACAAATTTTGACATTAGACCATATCTATAGAGTATACTTTCCTTGATCTTTCGAGTGTAACTATGTCCACGAAAGTCAAAGCGTTTATTTGCAACATCAGAATATTCATAGGAATGTAACGCACAAATATTTACCTTGTGCTTGGCAACACTGTCGGACGACATACTTGCGACTTTGTATGCTGACTATTCGAAAATGGAACTGTTGGCTCACCACAGTATGAGTAACTTCTGTTCCATCAAGCAACGTTATGTTGTTTCGAGACCTTCATTTTTCACTTTGTGAGCAAAATAGTGCTTTTGGGTAAAATTTGTTTTTGATTTGTGTATGTGCTGCTTACACCGACATGACAGAATCATCTTATTTAGATCATAGCTCTGATCGATCACTGAAATTTCCACAAAACGTAAAATCTACAAGCAACGCACTTGAAGCAAAAGTGCTTCTAAAGACAGCTGTCAATCAGAGTACTTTGCTGCATGAGCATTTTTTACAATGTGAATATTTGTTGGATACACTGTCCTGTTTCGGTACTCTATTTAGGGTACCACTCATGCTTGAAGTGCGTTGCTGCAAACATGTTTGTTTTGGGGAATTTGTTGTTAACGTCGTACGAGTCGTTTATATAATGGACACCTCACCAAATGCTTTTATTCGCTGATACAATTACTTAATTACATTTTTATCAATTTGAAAAGTTGTAATTAATTGATGATTAAAATCGAGACTATAGACGGCACACAACCGGAAAAACGTTTTCTTCAATTCCCGAATTCTAATTTTCTTCGCAGATAACTAAAAATAAATCTTTTTAGAAGAAAGCTTCCACTTACAAGACACTAACTATTCTCGTTATCAGTCTTTATTCTCAAAAAACTCATCAAAAACTCTGTGTATTTGTTCAATCATATCAGACGTTGTCATACTGCGACCTTTTAAGGCGAACGCATACTCGTTACACTTTTTGGTTAGAAAACCTCCACCATAACTGGCCAGGAATGCTGCGTTCGAATGTTTCGCGTCCAGTGACCAATGGTAAAAGGTTGCAACAGCACCAGACATCAAATCACCTTGGCCTCCACAACGTCTACCCGATCCACCTGACGGACATTCATATGGAACGGCACCATTTGTCGAATTGTAAATGCGATCTTTGAAACCTTTCTCAACGATCGTGATATCTCTACCCAGGTCCTTCATCTTTGCATCAACTTCATCACCGAATAGTCTCGTGAATTCGGCAACATTCGGTGTCAGTATTGCTCTGGGATAATCGCGAATTAAACTTTTATCTTGACTAATCAACCACAGTCCGTCGGCATCGAACACTAAAGGTTTGTTCAATCGCCTACAGAGTTTGACCAACTCAGCAACCGTTGCCAAAGTTTCAGGTTCCCGTCCCAAGCCAGGACCAATTAATATGACATGTAGCCGGTCTAGCCACGGTTCAATTTCTTTGACAGCATTCTCTGAATCTAATAGCGGATGAACAATCGGTTCTGGACTGTAGCTTTTAATGACCGGAGCTGCAGCTTTTGTGCAAAATACATGGACCAAATCTGCACCGACTTTCAGTGCAGATATTGCAGAGAAATATGTGGCCCCTGGATACGCATCATAATGAGCATTCAAATGATGTAGACAGTCAATAGTGTACCTGTATATTCCTTTGAACCACCTACAATTCCTATTCGTCCAGCTTGCCCCTTGTGTCTATCATTAGATAGTTTTGGTACGATTTCCCTTACTTGTTCCATTATACCATTATCTGTTAGTGCCGCTGTTGTTGACATTTCTTTAGCAACAGTCAATCTAATTGGTGTAATTTAAGTCAGAAGGTCAGTCGTTGTTACACATTGTGGACACCAGACGTTCAGACGATCTATTTGATTACGACAAATTTACCTGATGTTAGAAATTGTGAGGATTGATACGAGACCTGATAATATTTTCATTGGAACTGTTGTTGTTGTTATTACACTAAAATGACATCAGTGACATCAGTGCACACAATGACACTGTGTCTCATTCTGAACTGTCCTGTGCCCCAGTAAGCAATAATATTGTGTACTTCTCAATCATTTCAATGGAATTTACGAGACCATGATTATGTTATGAGCTGTTAGTAACAGCCTGTTACTATTCTCTAAAAATAAATAATTTCCTAAATCAGCAGAGTCAACGAAGGTTTTGTAGGAGAAAAATTTAACAAAGAAAAATCTGGAGTTCGTGGTCTTCGCGGGATTCGGTGCCACACCGACATCTGGTATTCGATTTCATAGGTTTTTCCTTCCGTCAAGTGACTGTCAAAACTTGAAGTGTCAATGCTGTCACTAATCATTTCTTTCTTTACATTTACTTTTATTATCTTGAGTTCTGTTCTGCGCTTAACAATTTCATTCACAAAATGTTTCAAAGAAATCTATTTGTTGTGTTCAAACCAATAAAGAACAACACCGTCCTACTACCGGAGAGTTATTTTCGAACTGTACAAAACTACGTAAGAATTTTATTTGATACGAAAATGTTGTCCAAAGTTTACAAGTTTTTTAACCTCAAGAAATTCGTCAATTGAGCGAACAACATTACATCCAAATACAGACTGTGCGCTCCCGTTGACCAATACAGTGTTCTTGTTTACTTTCAGGAGAATGGTTGCCTGTGCATGTCGTACCATAGCGGTGTCCATCATGTATCCTGGGCTCCATACGGTAGCAGCATAACCGACACGGAAATTGGCATAAATTCAACTGTGGCAAAATCTATCGGTGAGTGGTTTATTGTGCGTCTTGTTATTCTAAAAATAGAATTTTTTTGCTTCGAATTTCATTCTCATGAATATTTATGCGAGATTTTTTCAATAAAGAATCGATGAACGGCCAGCACTCCATTCATTCTACCTTGGACAATTTTAGAAATCTGAATTTTTGTCAAGGAGAAAGTTTTCGTGTTGCAAATGTTAACGTTCTTCTTTCGTTGAATGCAGGTCTCAAAGAAGGCAGTCTGGTCAAATGTTCCTTAGTTCAAGATGTGACAGTGTTAGACTCGCTGTGCGTGACGGCTCAGTCACAGAAAGATTGGGAAATGCTGGTAAGTCACTGGCTTCCAATTGGGTTGCCACCGACTCACTGTAAATATTTCTGCAGGAAGTCAGTAGCTACCGAATACAATCAACGTTACTCGATCAAACAAAAATAGTGAACAGCGGACAGAATTTAGTCGTTTGGATAAATCGGGCGATGTCGATAACACTGAGAATCGGTAGAAAAATACAAATTTTCAATTGACGTCACGTTCATCTTAAAATAACGGTTCACTCACACTTCTAGATCGCCTCAAACCAAACACGTCATTCGGTCGATTAGCCAACAATACTGAAGTGATTGTTGCTCCCTATAAGCACGCAATTGCCAAATCGAATGACATCAAAACGTTAACCACACAACAAATCATCGACAAAATTCAACCCATCAATTCCAATATGCTCGCGGAAATTCAGCATCATCGGGACAATAAACTGGTGCAGCGCGATGCCAAGCTTTGCAAACTGCAGAGACTGATCGAGAGCGTTAAGTCACAGAACAACAAACGATTCCATTTTCGAATCGTCAGCAGCAAGTGGAATGAGTCGCAGATGTGCGATCTGTATCTAACGCGACACAATCTTCCCGATCTATTGGACATTGACCAGGTGCATGTCCTGCAAACCGACAACGACAAGGAATATTATGTGAACGTAAAGATCATCGGCACGAATGAAACCTTCCCGCAAAACATCTATCCCACCATCGAAATGAATGACATTTTAATGACGAAACTCGGTCTGAAGCAATTCGATCGGATTACACTGAAACCGAAGGCGACGGTGTTGAATTTCATCGATCGCATCGAACTGTTTCCGTCGAAAGCGGTGAACTTCAAACAGGTTCGCGATATTGAGGAACGCTTCAAGCAACACATTTTGGATAATACGTCGCTGTATCCGCTGCTGATCAATCAGGGTCAAATCGTTAAGTTGAAGGACGATGTGGTGGTCACGGCAAGCATTTTTCCCGACACATTCAAATACTGCTTGTTGGACTCGGCAATATTGAAGGAATGTAAAATCGCTTGCGCGGACCAGGTGAAAGACTTGTCCAGTCTGTTAGGCAGCGAAACAATTACTAATGGCATTGAGAATGGACATCATCGGGCTCGTCTTGAGAAGTTTGAGAAGATCGTTGAGAATTGTGTCGAGCAAATTAAAATCAATTTGTGTCTGGACGATCGGAACTGTCTTTGGAGAATGGGGAACATATTGATTTCCGGTAAGAATTTTGCTTTCTTACCAATTGTTCATGCGTCATTATCATCGTCTTGGTGTTTCAGGCCAACAGAATTCGGGTAAATCAACCATTTGCAAGGAAATACTTGAGTCATTGTCGAAGAATCCGTTTTATTGTCATTCGGAAGTGTTCTTCTGTTCGCGAAATAAAGGACGTAAGGTAAGAAGCTGCTTCAAATTGAGTAGGTTCTTGCAATCGAAATTGATAACTAAATGATATCTCAGCCCGAGTCCATTCAAAAAGACCTTAAACTGTTATTCACCTCATGTATGATGAGCGCTCCGTCCATATTGGTACTGGACAATCTGGATACATTAACCCAAATTGCTGCTGAAAATTCTCAGGACGGAGATTACTACAATCGGTAACATGAATACGCGTGTGCAAATAATGTGTATTCTTGGTGTCCTGGAAATTGTTTTGCAGAAAAACCGGATACCGGGAATGATGAAAGGAAGAAAATTCAGGAAATGACTAGAAATGTGAAAATTAGTAGAAATCGTTAAATGATCAGAAATCCAGAAATGGGAACATGATCAAAAATCGCAAAATGACCGGAAATCAGGAAATGACCAGAAATCGAGAGATGACTAGAAATCGAGAGATGACTGGAAATGGGAAAATGAGTAGAGATTGGGAAGTGATCAGAAGTCGGGAAATGACCAGAAATCTGGAAATGACCAAAAAACGGAAAATGACTGGAGATAGGAAAATGATCGAGAGATGATCAGAAATCGAGAGGTGACTAGAAATTGGAAAATAGATAGAAATCGGGAAATGACTAGAAATGGGAAAATTACCAAAGAACGGGAAATGACCAGAAATCTGGAAATGACTAGAAATAGGGAGATGTCTAGAAATCGAGAGATGACTAGAAATCGGGAGATGACTAGAAATCGGGAGATGACTAGAAATCGAGAGATGACTGGAAATGGGAAAATGAGTAGAGATTGGGAAGTGATCAGAAGTGGGGAAATGACCAGAAATCTGGAAATGACCAAAAAACGGAAAATGACTGGAGATAGGAAAATGATCGAGAGATGATCAGAAATCGAGAAGTGACTAGAAATTGGAAAATAGATAGAAATCGGGAAATGACCAGAAATCTGGAAATGACTAGAAATCGGGAGATGACTAGAAATCGAGAGATGACTAGAAATCGGGAGATGACTAGAAATCGAGAGATGACTAGAAATCGAGAGATGACTAGAAATCGGGAGATGACTAGAAATCGGGAGATGACTAGAAATCGAGAGATGACTAGAAATCGAGAGATGACTAGAAATCGAGAGATGACTGGAAATGGGAAAATGAGTAGAGATTGGGAAGTGATCAGAAGTGGGGAAATGACCAGAAATCTGGAAATGACCAAAAAACGGAAAATGACTGGAGATAGGAAAATGATCCAGAGATGATCAGAAATCGAGAGGTGACTAGAAATTGGAAAATAGATAGAAATCGGGAAATGACTAGAAATGGGAAAATTACCAAAGAACGGGAAATGACCAGAAATCTGGAAATGACTAGAAATAGGGAGATGTCTAGAAATCGAGAGATGACTAGAAATCGGGAGATGACTAGAAATCGGGAGATGACTAGAAATCGAGAGATGACTGGAAATGGGAAAATGAGTAGAGATTGGGAAGTGATCAGAAGTGGGGAAATGACCAGAAATCTGGAAATGACCAAAAAACGGCAAATGACTGGAGATAGGAAAATGATCGAGAGATGATCAGAAATCGAGAAGTGACTAGAAATTGGAAAATAGATAGAAATCGGGAAATGACCAGAAATCTGGAAATGACTAGAAATCGGGAGATGACTAGAAATCGAGAGATGACTAGAAATCGGGAGATGACTAGAAATCGAGAGATGACTAGAAATCGAGAGATGACTAGAAATCGGGAGATGACTAGAAATCGGGAGATGACTAGAAATCGAGAGATGACTAGAAATCGAGAGATGACTAGAAATCGAGAGATGACTGGAAATGGGAAAATGAGTAGAGATTGGGAAGTGATCAGAAGTGGGGAAATGACCAGAAATCTGGAAATGACCAAAAAACGGAAAATGACTGGAGATAGGAAAATGATCCAGAGATGATCAGAAATCGAGAGGTGACTAGAAATTGGAAAATAGATAGAAATCGGGAAATGACTAGAAATGGGAAAATTACCAAAGAACGGGAAATGACCAGAAATCTGGAAATGACTAGAAATAGGGAGATGTCTAGAAATCGAGAGATGACTAGAAATCGGGAGATGACTAGAAATCGGGAGATGACTAGAAATCGAGAGATGACTGGAAATGGGAAAATGAGTAGAGATTGGGAAGTGATCAGAAGTGGGGAAATGACCAGAAATCTGGAAATGACCAAAAAACGGAAAATGACTGGAGATAGGAAAATGATCGAGAGATGATCAGAAATCGAGAAGTGACTAGAAATTGGAAAATAGATAGAAATCGGGAAATGACTAGAAATGGGAAAATTACCAAAGAACGGGAAATGACCAGAAATCTGGAAATGACTAGAAATAGGGAGATGTCTAGAAATCGAGAGATGACTAGAAATTGATAGATGACTAGAAATCGAGAGATGACTAGAAATCGAGAGATGACTAGAAATCGAGAGAAGATGACTAGAGAAAATGAGTAGAAATCGGGAAATGATCAGAAATCGGGAAATGACTAGAAATGGGAAAATTACCAAAGATCGGGAAATGACCAGAAATCTGGAAATGACTAGAAATAGGGAGAAATGATCAGAAATCGGGAAATGACTAGAAATGGGAAAATTACCAAAGATCGGGAAATGACCAAAAAACGAAAAATTACCACAAAAAAAAACAGAAAATCGGATTAGTGAACATACAACGAGAAGCGAATCGAGATCTTTTGTAGTAAAATAGAAACAAAGCCTTGTCATTGAACTGCAATGGTGATCAAAAGAAAAGAATTTGTTGGCTTTGCTCGTGATTTTAGGGTTTTAAACCATCGTTAATCGATTTCCTTCACTTCGGAAACGTTGAAATAATAGATACCGGGAAAAATCGGGAAATCGGATTTGGATACCGAGGAAGAAACATTATTTTCACACGCGCGGATGAATGAATTTCAGTTTCGTTAAGTTTGATCCTTACCTTTAAATTTAACAACTTGCAGAGTGTCCGACGTCATTCAGCATCTAATTTTAGAATATACCCAAAACAATCCAATCACTGTGATAGCAACCGTAACCAATAAAAACAATTTGAACAAACGTATTTACTGTTCGAGAGGACGACATCTGTTTCAGACGCTCGTTCCGATTCCAGATTTGGAAAGTGTATGTTTTGTGGCATTTTGATTAAACTTTTTGTCTTCACCTTAATGATTAACAGGCTGACCGCGAGCAGATCATAACGGAACTGTGCCAAAGATTCAAGACCTACAAATTAAATTATAAAAAATTCTCCGGCCTGACTGAGGGATACACGATTGGTGATTTGATGCAGTTTTTCGAGAAGGCAATCTTTTATGCTTACCGAACAGGTAGTTCCGTATGCCACGTATGGTCCGAATGGCGTATCGTTGACCGCAAAATTTACTTGCAGATTCATCTCTTCCAATCATTACGAACGATATTCTCACCGAGTCCATTAAAGTGACCAATACGTACTGCCTGCAGGGCATCGAAAACAACAACAAAATATCGTCAGCTGATGAAGATTCCGAATCGGATCGCATTTCCGGTTTGGAAAGTGTGGTGACCGTTTTGGAAGAAGTGCTAATTTGGCCGACAAAATATCCGACAATTTTCGAGCAATCGCCGCTCCGTAATCAGGCTGGAGTGTTGTTGTACGGTCCTCCAGGTAACTATTGGGATGCCATCAGTTAGATCATCCATAAGATATCGGAACTATGCTTGATTAGGTACCGGGAAGACGTATCTGGTATCCAAATTGGCTAAGCTATGGCACCTACGAATGATTTGCGTTAAAGGACCCGAATTGTTGGCCAAGTTTATCGGACAGAGTGAAGAAAATGTTCGAAATTTATTCGACAGAGCTCGCAGTGCAAAACCATGCGTTCTGTTTTTCGATGAATTTGACAGTTTGGCACCAAGGTAAGTGAGGAAGGAACTCTTTTCAAGGCAGGCAGCAACATTTCCATTTCATTCTCCTACAGACGCGGTCACGATTCAACTGGTGTCACAGACCGGGTGGTCAATCAACTTTTAACCGAATTGGACGGAGTTGAAGGATTACAGGGTGTCATCGTGATTGCTGCTACTTCACGGCCCGAATTACTGGACGGAGCGTTACTGCGTTCAGGTCGTTTAGATCGATTGGTTGAATGTCCCATTCCCAGTTCATCGACTGACAGACTGGATATCTTCAAAAACTTATCGCAATCATTGAGTTTCGACAACACAGTCGATCTGAAATACTTTAGCGAAAATACCAACAATTATACCGGTGCGGATATTCAGAGTATTTTAACGTCAGCCAATATGACAGCCGTCAAGGAATGTTTAGAAAGAGATCCGGAGGTAAGTGTTGTGTAACATTTCCGTAATATTAGTTCCTTCTGGAGACTGTCGTTATCTCATGCACATCATATGATTCTTCACCTCAAACCATCGACGATGCGATTTTCGATTCTGTCTTGGCTGGGTAGTTAATTATCCATTAGCGAGCTGTGTATTTAATTGAATCTATTCTGGCAATTTAACATTTATGATTACTAGTCTTGGCTGGCACAGACAACATTCACGGTGGTTTACATACGTATCGTAATATATTGCATAGTCGTCGGATGGTTGGGATGGCGGTGTTTTTAATTCGCGATGATTATCTCTAGACTTGTCGTTTCGCAACAACATATTTGAACGTGTAAATTGATTAAGTTTGCCATAATTCGATATGCAAGGAAAGGGGCGGGGTTTATTTAGAACTTAGACGACGATATGGCAAACGGAATCTGAATTCTTTGTGAGAGTTCTGTTTATTTGTACATGCAGTACATACTTTCGTTCAATCTGGAATGCTTTCCTCCGGGTGTGGTTTAAAACCTTTGGTTTTTTAGAAATTCATTTTATCATTCCCGATTGCAAGCATGGAAAACAATGTCGTTCCTGTTAGAAAAATCCCAGCTAGGCACAAAGTGACATTGAAAAGGAATCGTTTATATTTGAACGACCTAAATGAAACCTGACCTGAATTAACCTAGAATATATTCTCCCTGAAACAGCATAGCCTGATCTGACGTGACAGGTTGCCAGGTCACCTGCTTCTCGGCATAAACATTTTCAAATTTTTGCAGTGCAGTTTCGATTTAATCAGCTCTGATGAATTCCGATCAGGTACGTCTTTTAACTGATAAAATTCAGGTCAGATCAGAACGCAGGTAAAATCTGGTCTCAGGTTCAGATCAAGAGAAACCTGACCTATTCCGAGCATAAATTTCCGTAATGTCACTGCTCATTAGGACAATTCTACAATGTAGTAGCACAACACGCCCAACAGCGACCTACACTTACACAAGAAAAAGGAGCTCAAAGTCTCACCTGTTTCAGGTAACTTTGTTTCCAGGTAATCTATGGTAACTGATACAACGGTATTTTTGTAGGAACAGCTGTGGCTGGTATTTTAGGTTACCTGGCAGGGCATTTTATTGGTAATTTGAATTACCAAATCTACCGATTAAATTACCGAATTTACCTAATTTACTGACAAAATTACCGAACTTTTTGGTAGTTTTTTAAGTAAATTACTTAATGTCATCGGTAAATTAGATAAATTCGGTATTTCCCAACTACCAATAATAGGCTCTGAAGACAAAGTTTCCTGCAACAGGTAAGATTTTCTACTCTTTTTTCTTGTCAGTGTACGTGCGAAAAATCCTGTGCACTTGACTCCTACCTCCAATCCAACTGTCTCTAGTGCAAGTTGTTCAAATGACTATAAAATCTTCAGATGCATGTCGGGTTTCTTAATTCTCCTTTCGTTTTTGTTTGCAGAATGTGCCAGATAAGATATCCATTTCACAGGAGCATCTCATGGATGCATTTATCAACACAAGGCCGTCTCTCTCGCCGATCGACATATTAAAGTATCAGACAGTGTGAGTATTTGACTAAAATTTCTATTTTTGTCAACATCGAGTGGTCGAACCTAAAATTCTTGTGAAACCCCAAAATCATTTCCTTTGTTGTAGATATGCCCGATTCACGAACAAGGAGAAACCAACTAGAGACTTTGTAGCTAAACGGGCGACATTAGCTTAAAAATACTTCTTTTGGTGCCGTTTTTTTTGTATATTTTTGTTTTGGACTGTGTAGATGGTTGAACAATTTTCTTTTTTGGTTATTTTGTTTTTACTGAATAAAAGTTTATTTTTATAAGGTTTCTATTTTTCCATCGAAAACCAACGTGACATTTCAGTTTTGAGTAAGATCAAGTCTAGGCAAATCTAGTACTTCTTTCGTTGCTCAGTGTTGCGATGGCAAATCTTGTAAATTCCATGGAGCCTGAGCTTATCGTTTAATTTTGTCGATGTTGTCAATAGCAGATGATTAACCAAAATGATGAAACAGTTGAGCCGTTACCGCAATTTTCGCATTCAACCTCAGAAATTTACACGAGCAGACTGGAATGGGTTCCGACAACTACAGTTGACTTCACTGACATTTAAGCATTAATTTGTTTCAACTGTTTTTCAGCTGGTCCACACATTCAGACAAAACTGTTCATAGGTTTTAATACGATTTCACCACTAGCACGCGCGTGCATGTAACAATTTCATCCGTATAAAGACGTATGAGCAGTTACGTTTGTATGAGTGAACCAGCTGAAAAACAGCTGCATCAAATTGATGTCTTTACAGTGACGTCAACTGTATTTAACAAAAATGTCATCTGTAATCACCAAGACTGCACGATGTTTGCCCTATATTTCAACTTTAGTACAGTCGAGTCAGCAAAACAGTTCTACGTAGATATTTCGACATATCCTTATATTAACTTAAAAGCCTTTCCTGGCTGTACAAGTTACTTCCTTTCCGAGTGTCTTTTTCAAAATTTAAAACTTCTTAAGTCCGATGTAGTTTGCAATAAGTTGCCGAAGGTTATCATGTAAACTTTGACAAAAGTATTCGAATTACCAATTCGAATTTATGTGGCTCGAGACATCTCTCGATACATAAAAAAAGCAAATGCAACCAATTTCAACAACACGAATAATTGAATCGCCTTTTAATTTCTCATTTACTGAGACGACCGACGTAATATCCACATATATCACCCAGTATCGATTTGAAAATGACAATTTTTCAATTTAAATTTAGATACCGCTTGGGATATGCCAATCATTTTCACCGCTTTAAATTAATAACCGAAACTCGATTTTCAATTTTATTTTTTCGCAAAATTGCATCAACTCATCGTCAACATTTTCCAATTACACATAAATGAGAGCGTACATATGTGATGCAGTTTCAGCCACAACGTTTATGAATCAGTTCAGAGACTTTTTTATCGTGTGCTATACCATGCCTCAGCATTAGAGCAAAAAACCGTCGACTATGGAAAATATTCATTTGCAATTTTATTGAATGGAAAAATCGTTCGACAAATTTGATATTAAATATTTTCCGTATTTTATATCTACAAGCGCAATACAATTACCGTATACATCAAATATTCATCTCAAGACTTGTAATGCTCGTTTGCAAAATGTATAATCTTGCTCGCATATTAATAACTCAAGCCAATAATTTTCTATCGTCAAAAGTTCGCAGAAGACAAACTTTAAATAATTTTCCGTTGCTCAACTTTGGAAAACTGAAACTTCCGCGATATAATACCCACAAACTGTGCGGGAATTTTCGTTTCGAAGATTTTCCGCACAGCAAATTTATTACTTTTGGAAATTAATTCAGCTCTCAAGTGGGTGAATAACTGCGAATTATTTCCGGTGTAAGAATTTTCCGCCGAAAATATTTTCTATTTTGACTTTTTGAGTGTGTACTTAAGTGATATGTGGATAGGAGAATTAAAAAAAAAATATTTCAATGGAAAACTTTGTTAAACTAAAACAGATTAACCTCGTTTGGGGGACTTATGAACAAAATCGTTTATCTAAGCGAGAACGGGAAATTAATTAGAGTAATTTTTGTAATTTTGAAAATCTGATCTATTCAAACTAGCTTGCGAAAACGTATGACGATTGTAGATTTCTGATCACACAGACTTTCGAAATAATTTGGGAACGATAATAACGTAATCTGATCGTTAGACTTACTACCTCTATCGTTTTACGCATCGTTATGCGTTTGGTGCGAAATCTTTCCTTTCATTAGTTAAAACATACAAAAGAACCAACCAGATTTCATGGCTTATTTTTGTCGTCGTTTTCGATAACAGATGAGTAGCAGATGAGGAAACAGCAACTGCTACCAAATTAATTGTGTCTCTGACCCAGAGCCTCTGAGTCTAAAAATTATGCGGATGTACTAGTACTTCCACAGCTAGATGTAAGATTTAAGATAAGTCTGAGACATAAATAAGTATGTTCCAAGACCATACGAATTGTCAAATTACTGTCAAATTTGAATCATAGAGACATAGCCTCATCGATATTTATATGAAAACCGATCTCTGTAAATGAAATCGTATTTTTTCGACCAGTCAAAATTCGTGTTTACAGTTACTTGGAACAAACCTATAACGAGGAAGTAAGTGGATGAAAAAATTGGTAAAAATTTAATTATTTCGGTGAACTGCTTCCGCATCCGAAACACACCAAAACTTCAAAAAATATTTTTTTTCTAACTGCCTCCCAGGAAATGAGTCATTCACATTAGTGTTCAAACTCATTTCCGGGGGTTTTAGTGAGTAAAATAACTTACGTTCTTCCGTCCAACGAAAGCAGGGTCTATTTAAAGGATTTGAATTCTCAAAATTCCAAAAAAATCTTTTAAAAAATTCCTTAAAATTCATAAATTTTAAATTATGTCAATGTGGCGAGGAACAAACAATGGAACACTTAATGACCGCTTTCGCTTGTCCTGTACATAAATACAACGGAAGACTTTTGGATTTGCATGAAGCAACCGACGACGCCATCACCTGGTTGGAAAATTTAACTGTCGAAATATGATCTCCTGTGATACCTTTGTAATGTGAATGTTAGATGTTTTATAAAGTCATTGGAATAAATAAACCAGTTTTTTCAACCACTTACTTCCTCGTCGAATTTCATGGAGTTTTTAAGAATTAAATTCCTAAAAATATGCCCTGAACGGACTGTTTTATCAATACTTGTTTGTACTAGAAATTTTTCTAGTAGAGGAAGTGTGTCTAAAATTTACACTTCAAACTTCAAATTTACATTCATCGGTACACTAACCATGCATGTTTATGTAGTTGGAAATCTGAGACTATTAGCATTCGGTGGAATTATTTCATGTTTTGTTGAGTTTCGGTTGCAGAGGTCTCAGTGTGGAAGCACTTTAAGCCTAATAAGACCCCCATTGTCCCGAAGGTACATACAATTACCTTTCCAATGGCACCCCATGGAATCTTGTACGATTCACCTAACCTTGAGAAATTTAGCAAAGGGCTTGTTTTCGATCATCTCCCACTAACAAGGATCGAGGAACATTTCTGAAAGTGTAGTGGTTTATTCTTCTAGGGACCACTACCTATCGAGGCACATATAAAATAGTTCTTTGGAAAATACGTCCGATTTCAGAAGGCTGTTCTTCAAAAGAATTCCTCAATACTATTTCAAGGCTCGCAATAAAGAAGCGGCGATTATTTGATCTTTTCAGGTCCTAAAACGTCGAATTTCATCGTTTGAAAAATAATTAATTTAAAATGGAAGCAAAATGAACTGATCGATTCTGAGTGTATACAGATTTGAAAGCCAGTATAGTCTTACATACCGCCCATTTGAACTGTTTATGGTGCATTTGTTAGGTTTTTTATCTGTAAACAGTTCCAATGCATACGCATAAGCTCGAAAAAACATTGTGAATGTTATGCAAATCGACCGAAAGCTTGTTATTTAGATCTATACTCGTTTTCAAATCACAATACGCTAAAAATCTTAATAATCGATCATTTCAATTTACCCTGCCTTTAAACGTCGAATTTCATCGTTTGAAAAATAATAAATTTAAACGTCGAATTTCATCGTTTGAAAAATAATTAATTTAAACGTCGAATTTCATCGTTTGAAAAATAATTAATTTAAACGTCGAATTTCATCGTTTGAAAAATAATAAATTTAAACGTCGAATTTCATCGTTTGAAAAATAATTAATTTAAACTTCGAATTTCATCGTTTGAAAAATAATTAATTTAAACTTCGAATTTCATCGTTTGAAAAATAATTAATTTAAACGACGAATTTCATCGTTTGAAAAATAATTAATTTAAACGACGAAATTCATCGTTTGAAAAATAATTAATTTAAACGTCGAATTTCATCGTTTGAAAAATAATTAATTTAAACGTCGAATTTCATCGTTTGAAAAATAATTAATTTAAACGTCGAATTTCATCGTTTGAAAAATAATTAATTTAAACGACGAATTTCATCTTTTGGAAAATAATTAATTTAAACGTCGAATTTCATCGTTTGAAAAATAATTAATTTAAACGTCGAATTTCATCGTTTGAAAAATAATTAATTTAAACGACGAATTTCATCGTTTGAAAAATAATTAATTTAAACGACGAATTTCATCGTTTGAAAAATAATTAATTTAATAATTAATTAATAATTAATTTAATACAGCTAGAATTTCCGTTGGTCTTCGTTTAGGCTCTCAATTGTGCGAAGAACATAAATGCCTCTGCAGTAAGATGGTTAAGAAGGATGGATTACATGGCTTATCTTGTAAAAAAAGCGGAGGATGGATACCAGGACATGATGGAATAAATAAAATCTTTTCTCATGCATTTTCTTCAGCAGGTTTTCCACATATAATACAGCCTCCTGGGATCTCTAGAGATGACGGTAAAAGACCGGATGGTGTGACTCTAATTCCATGGAGTCATGGTAGACCGATACTTTGGGATGTTACCGTTAGAGATACTCTCGCCCCTTCTTATGTAAATGAATCTTCAAAGAAGGCTGGTGCAATAGCAGATAATGCGGAAAGACATAAGCATAATCATTACCAACTTTTAAAAGAAAATTACTTTTTCACTCCAATTGCATTTGAATCACTAGGTAGCATGGGTCCAGAAACTAGAATATTTATAAAGAAATTAGGATCATTGATGCGACGGGCTTCCGGTGAATCGCGTTCTATGGATTACCTATTACAGAAGGTTTCTATTGCCATTCAACGAAGGAACGCTAGCTGCATTTTGGGAACATTAGGAACGAATAGAATTGATGATTTTTATTTATTGTAAACTTGTTTTTTGAAAAGATCGTTTTTTTGCTGGTTGCGCCTAGCAGCCTTTTTTTTCGCTATATTGAATAAATCATTGTATTAATTTAAACGACGAATTTCATCGTTTGAAAAATAATTAATTTAAACGACGAATTTCATCGTTTGAAAAATAATTAATTTAAACGTCGAATTTCATCGTTTGAAAAATAATAAATTTAAACGTCGAATTTCATCGTTTGAAAAATAATTAATTTAAACGTCGAATTTCATCGTTTGAAAAATAATTAATTTAAACGTCGAATTTCATCGTTTGAAAAATGATTAATTTAAACGTCGAATTTCATCGTTTGAAAAATAATTAATTTAAACGTCGAATTTCATCGTTTGAAAAATAATTAATTTAAACGTCGAATTTCATCGTTTGAAAAATAATAAATTTAAACGTCGAATTTCATCGTTTGAAAAATAATTAATTTAAACGACGAATTTCATCGTTTGAAAAATAATTAATTTAAACGACGAATTTCATCGTTTGAAAAATAATTAATTTAAACGTCGAATTTCATCGTTTGAAAAATAATTAATTTAAACGTCGAATTTCATCGTTTGAAAAATAATTAATTTAAACGTCGAATTTCATCGTTTGAAAAATAATAAATTTAAACGTCGAATTTCATCGTTTGAAAAATAATTAATTTAAACGACGAATTTCATCGTTTGAAAAATAATTAATTTAAACGACGAATTTCATCGTTTGAAAAATAATTAATTTAAACGTCGAATTTGATCGTTTGGAAAATAATTAATTTAAACATCGAATTTCATCGTTTGAAAAATAATTAATTTAAACGTCGAATTTCATCGTTTTAAAAATAATTAATTTAAACGACGAATTTCATCGTTTGAAAAATAATTAATTTAAACGTCGAATTTCATCGTTTGAAAAATAATTAATTTAAACTTCGAATTTCATCGTTTGAAAAATAATTAATTTAAACTTCGAATTTCATCGTTTGAAAAATAATTAATTTAAACGACGAATTTCATCGTTTGAAAAATAATTAATTTAAACGACGAATTTCATCGTTTGAAAAATAATTAATTTAAACGTCGAATTTGATCGTTTGGAAAATAATTAATTTAAACGTCGAATTTCATCGTTTGAAAAATAATTAATTTAAACGTCGAATTTCATCGTTTGAAAAATAATTAATTTAAACGACGAATTTCATCGTTTGAAAAATAATTAATTTAAACGACGAATTTCATCGTTTAAAAAATAATTAATTTAAACGTCGAATTTGATCGTTTGGAAAATAATTAATTTAAACGTCGAATTTCATCGTTTGAAAAATAATTAATTTAAACTTCGAATTTCATCGTTTGAAAAATAATAAATTTAAACGTCGAATTTCATCGTTTGAAAAATAATTAATTTAAACGACGAATTTCATCGTTTGAAAAATAATTAATTTAAACGTCGAATTTGATCGTTTGGAAAATAATTAATTTAAACGTCGAATTTCATCGTTTGAAAAATAATAAATTTAAACGTCGAATTTCATCGTTTGAAAAATAATTAATTTAAACTTCGAATTTCATCGTTTGAAAAATAATTAATTTAAACGTCGAATTTCATCGTTTGAAAAATAATTAATTTAAACGTCGAATTTCATCGTTTGAAAAATAATTAATTTAAACGACGAATTTCATCTTTTGAAAAATAATTAATTTAAACGTCGAATTTGATCGTTTGGAAAATAATTAATTTAAACGTCGAATTTCATCGTTTGAAAAATAATAAATTTAAACGTCGAATTTCATCGTTTGAAAAATAATTAATTTAAACTTCGAATTTCATCGTTTGAAAAATAATTAATTTAAACGTCGAATTTCATCGTTTGAAAAATAATTAATTTAAACTTCGAATTTCATCGTTTGAAAAATAATTAATTTAAAGTCGAATTTCATCGTTTGAAAAATAATTAATTTAAACGACGAATTTCATCGTTTGAAAAATAATTAATTTAAACGTCGAATTTGATCGTTTGGAAAATAATTAATTTAAACGTCGAATTTCATCGTTTGAAAAATAATAAATTTAAACGTCGAATTTCATCGTTTGAAAAATAATTAATTTAAACTTCGAATTTCATCGTTTGAAAAATAATTAATTTAAACGTCGAATTTCATCGTTTGAAAAATAATTAATTTAAACGTCGAATTTCATCGTTTGAAAAATAATTAATTTAAACGACGAATTTCATCGTTTGAAAAATAATTAATTTAAACGTCGAATTTGATCGTTTGGAAAATAATTAATTTAAACGTCGAATTTCATCGTTTGAACAATAATAAATTTAAACGTCGAATTTCATCGTTTGAAAAATAATTAATTTAAACTTCGAATTTCATCGTTTGAAAAATAATTAATTTAAACGTCGAATTTCATCGTTTGGAAAATAATTAATTTAAACGTCGAATTTCATCGTTTGGAAAATAATTAATTTAAACGACGAATTTCATCGTTTGAAAAATAATTAATTTAAACGACGAATTTCATCGTTTGAAAAATAATTAATTTAAACGTCGAATTTCATCGTTTGAAAAATAATTAATTTAAACGTCGAATTTCATCGTTTGGAAAATAATTAATTTAAACGACGAATTTCATCGTTTGAAAAATAATTAATTTAAACGACGAATTTCATCGTTTGAAAAATAATTAATTTAAACGTCGAATTTCATCGTTTGGAAAATAATTAATTTAAACGACGAATTTCATCGTTTGAAAAATAATTAATTTAAACGACGAATTTCATCGTTTGAAAAATAATTAATTTAAACGTCGAATTTCATCGTTTGAAAAATAATTAATTTAAACGTCGAATTTCATCGTTTGGAAAATAATTAATTTAAACGACGAATTTCATCGTTTGAAAAATAATTAATTTAAACGACGAATTTCATCTTTTGGAAAATAATTAATTTAAACGTCGAATTTCATCTTTTGGAAAATAATTAATTTAAACGTCGAATTTCATCGTTTGGAAAATAATTAATTTAAACGTCGAATTCATCGTTTGAAAAATAATTAATTTAAACGTCGAATTTCATCGTTTGAAAAATAATTAATTTAAACGTCGAATTTCATCGTTTGGAAAATAATTAATTTAAACGACGAATTTCATCGTTTGAAAAATAATTAATTTAAACGACGAATTTCATCTTTTGGAAAATAATTAATTTAAACGTCGAATTTCATCTTTTGGAAAATAATTAATTTAAACGTCGAATTTCATTGTTTGAAAAATAATTAATTTAAACGTCGAATTTCATCGTTTGAAAAATAATTAATTTAAACGACGAATTTCATCGTTTGAAAAATAATTAATTTAAACGACGAATTTCATCGTTTGAAAAATAATTAATTTAAACGACGAATTTCATCGTTTGAAAAATAATTAATTTAAACGATCGAATTTCATCGTTTGAAAAATAATTAATTTAAACGTCGAATTTCATCGTTTGAAAAATAATTAATTTAAACGTCGAATTTCATCGTTTGGAAAATAATTAATTTAAACGACGAATTTCATCGTTTGAAAAATAATTAATTTAAACGACGAATTTCATCGTTTGAAAAATAATTAATTTAAACGTCGAATTTCATCGTTTGAAAAATAATTAATTTAAACGTCGAATTTCATCGTTTGAAAAATAATTAATTTAAACGTCGAATTTCATCGTTTGAAAAATAATTAATTTAAACGTCGAATTTCATCGTTTGAAAAATAATTAATTTAAACGTCGAATTTCATCGTTTGAAAAATAATTAATTTAAACGACGAATTTCATCGTTTGAAAAATAATTAATTTAAACGACGAATTTCATCGTTTGAAAAATAATTAATTTAAACGTCGAATTTCATCGTTTGAAAAATAATTAATTTAAACGTCGAATTTCATCTTTTGGAAAATAATTAATTTAAACGTCGAATTTCATCGTTTGGAAAATAATTAATTTAAACGACGAATTTCATCTTTTGGAAAATAATTAATTTAAACGTCGAATTTCATCTTTTGGAAAATAATTAATTTAAACGTCGAATTTCATCGTTTGGAAAATAATTAATTTAAACGACGAATTTCATCGTTTGAAAAATAATTAATTTAAACGACGAATTTCATCTTTTGGAAAATAATTAATTTAAACGTCGAATTTCATCGTTTGAAAAATAATTAATTTAAACGTCGAATTTCATCGTTTGAAAAATAATTAATTTAAACCGTCGAATTTCATCGTTTGAAAAATAATTAATTTAAACGTCGAATTTCATCGTTTGAAAAATAATTAATTTAAACGTCGAATTTCATCGTTTGAAAAATAATTAATTTAAACGTCGAATTTCATCGTTTGAAAAATAATTAATTTAAACGTCGAATTTCATCGTTTGAAAAATAATTAATTTAAACCGTCGAATTTCATCGTTTGGAAAATAATTAATTTAAACTTCGAATTTCATCGTTTGAAAAATAATTAATTTAAACGACGAATTTCATCGTTTGGAAAATAATTAATTTAAACGTCGAATTTCATCGTTTTGAAAAATAATTAATTTAAACGTCGAATTTCATCGTTTGGAAAATAATTAATTTAAACGACGAATTTCATCGTTTGAAAAATAATTAATTTAAACGTCGAATTTCATCGTTTGGAAAAATAATTAATTTAAACGTCGAATTTCATCGTTTGGAAAATAATTAATTTAAACGTCGAATTTCATCGTTTGGAAAATAATTAATTTAAACGTCGAATTTCATCGTTTGAAAATAATTAATTTAAACGTCGAATTTCATCGTTTGAAAAATAATTAATTTAAACGTCGAATTTCATCGTTTTGGAAAAATAATTAATTTAAACGTCGAATTTCATCGTTTGAAAAATAATTAATTTAAACGTCGAATTTCATCGTTTGGAAAATAATTAATTTAAACGTCGAATTTCATCGTTTGGAAAATAATTAATTAATTTAAACGTCGAATTTCATCGTTTGGAAAAATAATTAATTTAAACGTCGAATTTCATCGTTTGAAAAATAATTAATTTAAACGTCGAATTTCATCGTTTGGAAAATAATTAATTTAAACGTCGAATTTCATCGTTTGAAAAATAATTAATTTAAACGTCGAATTTCATCGTTTGGAAAATAATTAATTTAAACGTCGAATTTCATCGTTTGGAAAATAATTAATTTAAACGTCGAATTTCATCGTTTGGAAAATAATTAATTTAAACGTCGAATTTCATCGTTTGGAAAATAATTAATTTAAACGTCGAATTTCATCGTTTGGAAAATAATTAATTTAAACGTCGAATTTCATCGTTTGGAAAATAATTAATTTAAACGTCGAATTTCATCGTTTGAAAAATAATTAATTTAAACGTCGAATTTCATCGTTTGGAAAAATAATTAATTTAAACGTCGAATTTCATCGTTTGGAAAATAATTAATTTAAACGTCGAATTTCATCGTTTGGAAAATAATTAATTTAAACGTCGAATTTCATCGTTTGGAAAATAATTAATTTAAACGTCGAATTTCATCGTTTGGAAAATAATTAATTTAAACGTCGAATTTCATCGTTTGGAAAATAATTAATTTAAACGTCGAATTTCATCGTTTGGAAAATAATTAATTTAAACGTCGAATTTCATCGTTTGGAAAATAATTAATTTAAACGTCGAATTTCATCGTTTGGAAAATAATTAATTTAAACGTCGAATTTCATCGTTTGGAAAATAATTAATTTAAACGTCGAATTTCATCGTTTTGGAAAATAATTAATTTAAACGTCGAATTTCATCGTTTGGAAAATAATTAATTTAAACGTCGAATTTCATCGTTTGGAAAAATAATTAATTTAAACGTCGAATTTCATCGTTTGGAAAATAATTAATTTAAACGTCGAATTTCATCGTTTGGAAAATAATTAATTTAAACGTCGAATTTCATCGTTTGAAAAATAATTAATTTAAACGTCGAATTTCATCGTTTGGAAAATAATTAATTTAAACGTCGAATTTCATCGTTTTGGAAAATAATTAATTTAAACGTCGAATTTCATCGTTTGGAAAATAATTAATTTAAACGTCGAATTTCATCGTTTGGAAAATAATTAATTTAAACGTCGAATTTCATCGTTTGGAAAATAATTAATTTAAACGTCGAATTTCATCGTTTGGAAAATAATTAATTTAAACGTCGAATTTCATCGTTTGGAAAATAATTAATTTAAACGTCGAATTTCATCGTTTGGAAAATAATTAATTTAAACGTCGAATTTCATCGTTTGGAAAATAATTAATTTAAACGTCGAATTTCATCGTTTGGAAAATAATTAATTTAAACGTCGAATTTCATCGTTTGGAAAAATAATTAATTTAAACGTCGAATTTCATCGTTTGGAAAAATAATTAATTTAAACGTCGAATTTCATCGTTTGGAAAATAATTAATTTAAACGTCGAATTTCATCGTTTGGAAAATAATTAATTTAAACGTCGAATTTCATCGTTTGGAAAAATAATTAATTTAAACGTCGAATTTCATCGTTTGGAAAATAATTAATTTAAACGTCGAATTTCATCGTTTGAAAAATAATTAATTTAAACGTCGAATTTCATCGTTTGGAAAATAATTAATTTAAACGTCGAATTTCATCGTTTGGAAAATAATTAATTTAAACGTCGAATTTCATCGTTTGGAAAATAATTAATTTAAACGTCGAATTTCATCGTTTGGAAAATAATTAATTTAAACGTCGAATTTCATCGTTTGGAAAATAATTAATTTAAACGTCGAATTTCATCGTTTGGAAAATAATTAATTTAAACGTCGAATTTCATCGTTTGGAAAATAATTAATTTAAACGTCGAATTTCATCGTTTGAAAATAATTAATTTAAACGTCGAATTTCATCGTTTGGAAAATAATTAATTTAAACGTCGAATTTCATCGTTTGGAAAATAATTAATTTAAACGTCGAATTTCATCGTTTGAAAAATAATTAATTTAAACGTCGAATTTCATCGTTTGGAAAATAATTAATTTAAACGTCGAATTTCATCGTTTGGAAAATAATTAATTTAAACGTCGAATTTCATCGTTTGGAAAATAATTAATTAAAAATTAAAAAAATAATAAACGTCGAATTTCATCGTTTGGAAAATAATTAATTTAAACGTCGAATTTCATCGTTTGGAAAATAATTAATTTAAACGTCGAATTTCATCGTTTGGAAAATAATTAATTTAAACGTCGAATTTCATCGTTTGGAAAATAATTAATTTAAACGTCGAATTTCATCGTTTGGAAAAATAATTAATTTAAACGTCGAATTTCATCGTTTGGAAAATAATTAATTTAAACGTCGAATTTCATCGTTTGAAAAATAATTAATTTAAACGTCGAATTTCATCGTTTGGAAAATAATTAATTTAAACGTCGAATTTCATCGTTTGGAAAATAATTAATTTAAACGTCGAATTTCATCGTTTGGAAAAATAATTAATTTAAACGTCGAATTTCATCGTTTGGAAAATAATTAATTTAAACGTCGAATTTCATCGTTTGGAAAATAATTAATTTAAACGTCGAATTTCATCGTTTGGAAAATAATTAATTTAAACGTCGAATTTCATCGTTTGGAAAATAATTAATTTAAACGTCGAATTTCATCGTTTGGAAAATAATTAATTTAAACGTCGAATTTCATCGTTTGGAAAATAATTAATTTAAACGTCGAATTTCATCGTTTGGAAAATAATTAATTTAAACGTCGAATTTCATCGTTTGGAAAATAATTAATTTAAACGTCGAATTTCATCGTTTGGAAAATAATTAATTTAAACGTCGAATTTCATCGTTTGGAAAATAATTAATTTAAACGTCGAATTTCATCGTTTGGAAAATAATTAATTTAAACGTCGAATTTCATCGTTTGGAAAATAATTAATTTAAACGTCGAATTTCATCGTTTGGAAAATAATTAATTTAAACGTCGAATTTCATCGTTTGGAAAATAATTAATTTAAACGTCGAATTTCATCGTTTGGAAAATAATTAATTTAAACGTCGAATTTCATCGTTTGGAAAATAATTAATTTAAACGTCGAATTTCATCGTTTGGAAAATAATTAATTTAAACGTCGAATTTCATCGTTTGGAAAATAATTAATTTAAACGTCGAATTTCATCGTTTGGAAAATAATTAATTTAAACGTCGAATTTCATCGTTTGGAAAATAATTAATTTAAACGTCGAATTTCATCGTTTGGAAAATAATTAATTTAAACGTCGAATTTCATCGTTTGGAAAATAATTAATTTAAACGTCGAATTTCATCGTTTGGAAAATAATTAATTTAAACGTCGAATTTCATCGTTTGGAAAATAATTAATTTAAACGTCGAATTTCATCGTTTGGAAAATAATTAATTTAAACGTCGAATTTCATCGTTTGGAAAATAATTAATTTAAACGTCGAATTTCATCGTTTGGAAAATAATTAATTTAAACGTCGAATTTCATCGTTTGGAAAATAATTAATTTAAACGTCGAATTTCATCGTTTGGAAAATAATTAATTTAAACGTCGAATTTCATCGTTTGGAAAATAATTAATTTAAACGTCGAATTTCATCGTTTGGAAAATAATTAATTTAAACGTCGAATTTCATCGTTTGGAAAATAATTAATTTAAACGTCGAATTTCATCGTTTGGAAAATAATTAATTTAAACGTCGAATTTCATCGTTTGGAAAAATAATTAATTTAAACGTCGAATTTCATCGTTTGGAAAATAATTAATTTAAACGTCGAATTTCATCGTTTGGAAAAATAATTAATTTAAACGTCGAATTTCATCGTTTGGAAAATAATTAATTTAAACGTCGAATTTCATCGTTTGGAAAATAATTAATTTAAACGTCGAATTTCATCGTTTGGAAAATAATTAATTTAAACGTCGAATTTCATCGTTTGGAAAATAATTAATTTAAACGTCGAATTTCATCGTTTGGAAAATAATTAATTTAAACGTCGAATTTCATCGTTTGGAAAAATAATTAATTTAAACGTCGAATTTCATCGTTTGAAAAATAATTAATTTAAACGTCGAATTTCATCGTTTGGAAAATAATTAATTTAAACGTCGAATTTCATCGTTTGGAAAATAATTAATTTAAACGTCGAATTTCATCGTTTGGAAAATAATTAATTTAAACGTCGAATTTCATCGTTTGGAAAATAATTAATTTAAACGTCGAATTTCATCGTTTGGAAAATAATTAATTTAAACGTCGAATTTCATCGTTTGGAAAATAATTAATTTAAACGTCGAATTTCATCGTTTGGAAAATAATTAATTTAAACGTCGAATTTCATCGTTTGGAAAAATAATTAATTTAAACGTCGAATTTTCATCGTTTGGAAAATAATTAATTTAAACGTCGAATTTCATCGTTTGGAAAATAATTAATTTAAACGTCGAATTTCATCGTTTGGAAAATAATTAATTTAAACGTCGAATTTCATCGTTTGGAAAATAATTAATTTAAACGTCGAATTTCATCGTTTGGAAAATAATTAATTTAAACGTCGAATTTCATCGTTTGGAAAATAATTAATTTAAACGTCGAATTTCATCGTTTGGAAAATAATTAATTTAAACGTCGAATTTCATCGTTTGGAAAATAATTAATTTAAACGTCGAATTTCATCGTTTGAAAAATAATTAATTTAAACGTCGAATTTCATCGTTTGGAAAATAATTAATTTAAACGTCGAATTTCATCGTTTGGAAAATAATTAATTTAAACGTCGAATTTCATCGTTTGGAAAATAATTAATTTAAACGTCGAATTTCATCGTTTGGAAAATAATTAATTTAAACGTCGAATTTCATCGTTTGGAAAATAATTAATTTAAACGTCGAATTTCATCGTTTGGAAAATAATTAATTTAAACGTCGAATTTCATCGTTTGGAAAATAATTAATTTAAACGTCGAATTTCATCGTTTGGAAAATAATTAATTTAAACGTCGAATTTCATCGTTTGGAAAATAATTAATTTAAACGTCGAATTTCATCGTTTGGAAAATAATTAATTTAAACGTCGAATTTCATCGTTTGGAAAATAATTAATTTAAACGTCGAATTTCATCGTTTGGAAAATAATTAATTTAAACGTCGAATTTCATCGTTTGGAAAATAATTAATTTAAACGTCGAATTTCATCGTTTGGAAAATAATTAATTTAAACGTCGAATTTCATCGTTTGGAAAATAATTAATTTAAACGTCGAATTTCATCGTTTGGAAAATAATTAATTTAAACGTCGAATTTCATCGTTTGGAAAATAATTAATTTAAACGTCGAATTTCATCGTTTGGAAAATAATTAATTTAAACGTCGAATTTCATCGTTTGGAAAATAATTAATTTAAACGTCGAATTTCATCGTTTGGAAAAATAATTAATTTAAACGTCGAATTTCATCGTTTGGAAAATAATTAATTTAAACGTCGAATTTCATCGTTTGAAAATAATTAATTTAAACGTCGAATTTCATCGTTTGGAAAATAATTAATTTAAACGTCGAATTTCATCGTTTGGAAAATAATTAATTTAAACGTCGAATTTCATCGTTTGGAAAATAATTAATTTAAACGTCGAATTCATCGGAAAATAATTAATTTAAACGTCGAATTTCATCGTTTGGAAAATAATTAATTTAAACGTCGAATTTCATCGTTTGGAAAATAATTAATTTAAACGTCGAATTTCATCGTTTGGAAAATAATTAATTTAAACGTCGAATTTCATCGTTTGGAAAATAATTAATTTAAACGTCGAATTTCATCGTTTGGAAAATAATTAATTTAAACGTCGAATTTCATCGTTTGGAAAATAATTAATTTAAAACGTCGAATTTCATCGTTTGGAAAATAATTAATTTAAACGTCGAATTTCATCGTTTGGAAAATAATTAATTTAAACGTCGAATTTCATCGTTTGGAAAATAATTAATTTAAACGTCGAATTTCATCGTTTGGAAAATAATTAATTTAAACGTCGAATTTCATCGTTTGGAAAATAATTAATTTAAACGTCGAATTTCATCGTTTGGAAAATAATTAATTTAAACGTCGAATTTCATCGTTTGGAAAATAATTAATTTAAACGTCGAATTTCATCGTTTGGAAAATAATTAATTTAAACGTCGAATTTCATCGTTTGGAAAATAATTAATTTAAACGTCGAATTTCATCGTTTGGAAAATAATTAATTTAAACGTCGAATTTCATCGTTTGGAAAATAATTAATTTAAACGTCGAATTTCATCGTTTGGAAAATAATTAATTTAAACGTCGAATTTCATCGTTTGGAAAATAATTAATTTAAACGTCGAATTTCATCGTTTGGAAAATAATTAATTTAAACGTCGAATTTCATCGTTTGGAAAATAATTAATTTAAACGTCGAATTTCATCGTTTGGAAAATAATTAATTTAAACGTCGAATTTCATCGTTTGGAAAATAATTAATTTAAACGTCGAATTTCATCGTTTGGAAAATAATTAATTTAAACGTCGAATTTCATCGTTTGGAAAATAATTAATTTAAACGTCGAATTTCATCGTTTGGAAAATAATTAATTTAAACGTCGAATTTCATCGTTTGGAAAATAATTAATTTAAACGTCGAATTTCATCGTTTGGAAAATAATTAATTTAAACGTCGAATTTCATCGTTTGGAAAATAATTAATTTAAACGTCGAATTTCATCGTTTGGAAAATAATTAATTTAAACGTCGAATTTCATCGTTTGGAAAATAATTAATTTAAACGTCGAATTTCATCGTTTGGAAAATAATTAATTTAAACGTCGAATTTCATCGTTTGGAAAATAATTAATTTAAACGTCGAATTTCATCGTTTGGAAAATAATTAATTTAAACGTCGAATTTCATCGTTTGGAAAATAATTAATTTAAACGTCGAATTTCATCGTTTGGAAAATAATTAATTTAAACGTCGAATTTCATCGTTTGGAAAATAATTAATTTAAACGTCGAATTTCATCGTTTGGAAAATAATTAATTTAAACGTCGAATTTCATCGTTTGGAAAATAATTAATTTAAACGTCGAATTTCATCGTTTGGAAAATAATTAATTTAAACGTCGAATTTCATCGTTTGGAAAATAATTAATTTAAACGTCGAATTTCATCGTTTGGAAAATAATTAATTTAAACGTCGAATTTCATCGTTTGGAAAAATAATTAATTTAAACGTCGAATTTCATCGTTTGGAAAATAATTAATTTAAACGTCGAATTTCATCGTTTGGAAAATAATTAATTTAAACGTCGAATTTCATCGTTTGGAAAAATAATTAATTTAAACGTCGAATTTCATCGTTTGGAAAATAATTAATTTAAACGTCGAATTTCATCGTTTGGAAAATAATTAATTTAAACGTCGAATTTCATCGTTTGGAAAATAATTAATTTAATAACATCGAAAATAATAATAAATCGTTTGAAAATAATAATTTAACGTCGAATTTCATCGTTTTGGAAAATAATTAATTTAAACGTCGAATTTCATCGTTTGGAAAATAATTAATTTAAACGTCGAATTTCATCGTTTGGAAAATAATTAATTTAAACGTCGAATTTCATCGTTTGGAAAATAATTAATTTAAACGTCGAATTTCATCGTTTGGAAAAATAATTAATTTAAACGTCGAATTTCATCGTTTGGAAAATAATTAATTTAAACGTCGAATTTCATCGTTTGGAAAATAATTAATTTAAACGTCGAATTTCATCGTTTGGAAAATAATTAATTTAAACGTCGAATTTCATCGTTTGGAAAAATAATTAATTTAAACGTCGAATTTCATCGTTTGGAAAATAATTAATTTAAACGTCGAATTTCATCGTTTGGAAAATAATTAATTTAAACGTCGAATTTCATCGTTTGGAAAATAATTAATTTAAACGTCGAATTTCATCGTTTGGAAAATAATTAATTTAAACGTCGAATTTCATCGTTTGGAAAATAATTAATTTAAACGTCGAATTTCATCGTTTGGAAATAATTAATTTAAACGTCGAATTTCATCGTTTGAAAAATAATTAATTTAAACGTCGAATTTCATCGTTTGGAAAATAATTAATTTAAACGTCGAATTTCATCGTTTGGAAAAATAATTAATTTAAACGTCGAATTTCATCGTTTGGAAAATAATTAATTTAAACGTCGAATTTCATCGTTTTGGAAAATAATTAATTTAAACGTCGAATTTCATCGTTTGGAAAATAATTAATTTAAACGTCGAATTTCATCGTTTGGAAAATAATTAATTTAAACGTCGAATTTCATCGTTTGGAAAATAATTAATTTAAACGTCGAATTTCATCGTTTGGAAAATAATTAATTTAAACGTCGAATTTCATCGTTTGGAAAATAATTAATTTAAACGTCGAATTTCATCGTTTGGAAAATAATTAATTTAAACGTCGAATTTCATCGTTTTGGAAAATAATTAATTTAAACGTCGAATTTCATCGTTTGGAAAATAATTAATTTAAACGTCGAATTTCATCGTTTGGAAAATAATTAATTTAAACGTCGAATTTCATCGTTTGGAAAATAATTAATTTAAACGTCGAATTTCATCGTTTGGAAAATAATTAATTTAAACGTCGAATTTCATCGTTTGGAAAATAATTAATTTAAACGTCGAATTTCATCGTTTGGAAAATAATTAATTTAAACGTCGAATTTCATCGTTTGGAAAATAATTAATTTAAACGTCGAATTTCATCGTTTGGAAAAATAATTAATTTAAACGTCGAATTTCACTTTGAAAATAATTAATTTAAACGTCGAATTTCATCGTTTGGAAAATAATTAATTTAAACGTCGAATTTCATCGTTTGGAAAATAATTAATTTAAACGTCGAATTTCATCGTTTGGAAAAATAATTAAATCAATTTAAAATAATTAAACGTCGAATTTCATCGTTTGGAAAATAATTAATTTAAACGTCGAAATTTCATCGTTGGAAAATAATTAATTTAAACGTCGAATTCATCGTTTGGAAAATAATTAATTTAAACGTCGAATTTCATCGTTTTGGAAAATAATTAATTTAAACGTCGAATTTCATCGTTTGGAAAATAATTAATTTAAACGTCGAATTTCATCGTTTGGAAAATAATTAATTTAAACGTCGAATTTCATCGTTTGGAAAATAATTAATTTAAACGTCGAATTTCATCGTTTGGAAAATAATTAATTTAAACGTCGAATTTCATCGTTTGGAAAATAATTAATTTAAACGTCGAATTTCATCGTTTGGAAAATAATTAATTTAAACGTCGAATTTCATCGTTTGGAAAATAATTAATTTAAACGTCGAATTTCATCGTTTGGAAAATAATTAATTTAAACGTCGAATTTCATCGTTTGGAAAATAATTAATTTAAACGTCGAATTTCATCGTTTGGAAAATAATTAATTTAAACGTCGAATTTCATCGTTTGGAAAATAATTAATTTAAACGTCGAATTCATCGTTTTGGAAAAATAATTAATTTAAAACGTCGAATTTCATCGTTTGGAAAATAATTAATTTAAACGTCGAATTTCATCGTTTGGAAAATAATTAATTTAAACGTCGAATTTCATCGTTTGGAAAATAATTAATTTAAACGTCGAATTTCATCGTTTGGAAAATAATTAATTTAAACGTCGAATTTCATCGTTTGGAAAATAATTAATTTAAACGTCGAATTTCATCGTTTGGAAAATAATTAATTTAAACGTCGAATTTCATCGTTTGGAAAATAATTAATTTAAACGTCGAATTTCATCGTTTGGAAAATAATTAATTTAAAGCGCTCGAATTCATCGTCGTTTGGAAAATAATTAATTTAAACGTCGAATTCATCGTTTGGAAAATAATTAATTTAAACGTCGAATTTCATCGTTTGGAAAATAATTAATTTAAACGTCGAATTTCATCGTTTGGAAAATAATTAATTTAAACGTCGAATTTCATCGTTTTGGAAAATAATTAATTTAAACGTCGAATTTCATCGTTGGAAAAATAATTAATTTAAACGTCGAATTTCATCGTTTGGAAAATAATTAATTTAAACGTCGAATTTTCATCGTTTGGAAAATAATTAATTTAAACGTCGAATTTCATCGTTTGGAAAATAATTAATTTAAACGTCGAATTTCATCGTTTGGAAAATAATTAATTTAAACGTCGAATTTCATCGTTTGGAAAATAATTAATTTAAACGTCGAATTTCATCGTTTGGAAAATAATTAATTTAAACGTCGAATTTCATCGTTTGGAAAATAATTAATTTAAACGTCGAATTTCATCGTTTGGAAAATAATTAATTTAAACGTCGAATTTCATCGTTTGGAAAATAATTAATTTAAACGTCGAAATTCATCGTTTGGAAAATAATTAATTTAAACGTCGAATCATCGTTGGAAAATAATAATTTAAACGTCGAATTTCATCGTTTGGAAAATAATTAATTTAAACGTCGAATTTCATCGTTTGGAAAATAATTAATTTAAACGTCGAATTTCGTTTGGAAATAATTAATTTAAACGTCGAATTTCATCGTTTGGAAAATAATTAATTTAAACGTCGAATTTCATCGTTTGGAAAATAATTAATTTAAACGTCGAATTTCATCGTTTGGAAAATAATTAATTTAAACGTCGAATTTCATCGTTTGGAAAATAATTAATTTAAACGTCGAATTTCATCGTATTGGAAAATAATTAATTTAAACGTCGAATTTCATCGTTTGGAAAATAATTAATTTAAACGTCGAATTTCATCGTTTGGAAAATAATTAATTTAAACGTCGAATTTCATCGTTTGGAAAATAATTAATTTAAACGTCGAATTTCATCGTTTGGAAAATAATTAATTTAAACGTCGAATTTCATCGTTTTGGAAAATAATTAATTTAAACGTCGAATTCATCGTTTGGAAAATAATTAATTTAAACGTCGAATTTCATCGTTTGGAAAATAATTAATTTAAACGTCGAATTTCATCGTTTGGAAAATAATTAATTTAAACGTCGAATTTCATCGTTTGGAAAATAATTAATTTAAACGTCGAATTTCATCGTTTGGAAAATAATTAATTTAAACGTCGAATTTCATCGTTTGGAAAATAATTAATTTAAACGTCGAATTTCATCGTTTGAAAATAATTAATTTAAACGTCGAATTTCATCGTTTGAAAAATAATTAATTTAAACGTCGAATTTCATCGTTTGGAAAATAATTAATTTAAACGTCGAATTTCATCGTTTGAAAAATAATTAATTTAAACGTCGAATTTCATCGTTTGAAAAATAATTAATTTAAACGTCGAATTATCGTTGAAAATAATAATTTAAACGTTTGGAAAAATAATTAATTTAAACGTCGAATTTCATCGTTTTGGAAAAATAATTAATTTAAACGTCGAATTTCATCGTTTGGAAAAATAATTAATTTAAACGTCGAATTTCATCGTTTTGGAAAATAATTAATTTAAACGTCGAATTTCATCGTTTGGAAAATAATTAATTTAAACGTACGAATTTCATCTTTTGGAAAATAATTAATTTAAACGTCGAATTTCATCGTTTGGAAAATAATTAATTTAAACGTCGAATTTCATCGTTTGGAAAATAATTAATTTAAACGTCGAATTTCATCGTTTGAAAAATAATTAATTTAAAACGTCGAATTTCATCGTTTGGAAAATAATTAATTTAAACGTCGAATTTCATCGTTTTGGAAAATAATTAATTTAAACGTCGAATTTCATCGTTTGGAAAATAATTAATTTAAACGTCGAATTTCATCGTTTGGAAAATAATTAATTTAAACGTCGAATTTCATCGTTTTGGAAAATAATTAATTTAAACGTCGAATTTCATCGTTTGGAAAAATAATTAATTTAAACGTCGAATTTCATCGTTTGAAAAATAATTAATTTAAACGTCGAATTTCATCGTTTGAAAATAATTAATTTAAACGTCGAATTTCATCGTTTTGGAAAATAATTAATTTAAACGTCGAATTTCATCGTTTGGAAAATAATTAATTTAAACGATCGAATTTCATCGTTTGGAAAATAATTAATTTAAACGTCGAATTTCATCGTTTGAAAAATAATTAATTTAAACGTCGAATTTCATCGTTTGGAAAATAATTAATTTAAACGTCGAATTTCATCGTTTGGAAAATAATTAATTTAAACGTCGAATTTCATCGTTTGGAAAATAATTAATTTAAACGTCGAATTTCATCTTTTGGAAAATAATTAATTTAAACGTCGAATTTCATCGTTTGGAAAAATAATTAATTTAAACGTCGAATTTCATCGTTTGGAAAAAATAATTAATTTAAACGATCGAATTTCATCGTTTGGAAAATAATTAATTTAAACGTCGAATTTCATCGTTTTGGAAAATAATTAATTTAAAACGATCGAATTTCATCGTTTGGAAAAAATAATTAATTTAAACGTCGAATTTCATCGTTTGGAAAATAATTAATTTAAACGTCGAATTTCATCGTTTGGAAAATAATTAATTTAAACGTCGAATTTCATCGTTTTGGAAAATAATTAATTTAAACGTCGAATTTCATCGTTTGGAAAATAATTAATTTAAACGTCGAATTTCATCGTTTGGAAAATAATTAATTTAAACGTCGAATTTCATCTTTTGGAAAATAATTAATTTAAACGTCGAATTTCATCGTTTGAAAATAATTAATTTAAACGTCGAATTTCATCGTTTGGAAAATAATTAATTTAAACGTCGAATTTCATCTTTTGGAAAATAATTAATTTAAACGTCGAATTTCATCGTTTGGAAAATAATTAATTTAAACGTCGAATTTCATCGTTTGGAAAATAATTAATTTAAACGACGAATTTCATCGTTTGAAAAATAATTAATTTAAACGACGAATTTCATCTTTTGGAAAATAATTAATTTAAACGTCGAATTTCATCTTTTGGAAAATAATTAATTTAAACGTCGAATTTCATCGTTTGGAAAATAATTAATTTAAACGTCGAATTTCATCGTTTGGAAAATAATTAATTTAAACGTCGAATTTCATCTTTTGGAAAATAATTAATTTAAACGTCGAATTTCATCGTTTGAAAAATAATTAATTTAAACGTCGAATTTCATCGTTTGGAAAATAATTAATTTAAACGTCGAATTTCATCTTTTGGAAAATAATTAATTTAAACGTCGAATTTCATCGTTTGAAAAATAATTAATTTAAACGTCGAATTTCATCGTTTGGAAAATAATTAATTTAAACGACGAATTTCATCGTTTGAAAAATAATTAATTTAAACGACGAATTTCATCTTTTGGAAAATAATTAATTTAAAACGTCGAATTTCATCTTTTGGAAAATAATTAATTTAAACGACGAATTTCATCGTTTGAAAAATAATTAATTTAAACGTCGAATTTCATCGTTTGGAAAATAATTAATTTAAACGTCGAATTTCATCTTTTGGAAAATAATTAATTTAAACGTCGAATTTCATCGTTTGAAAAATAATTAATTTAAACGTCGAATTTCATCGTTTGGAAAATAATTAATTTAAACGACGAATTTCATCGTTTGAAAAATAATTAATTTAAACGACGAATTTCATCGTTTGGAAAATAATTAATTTAAACGACGAATTTCATCGTTTGAAAAATAATTAATTTAAACGACGAATTTCATCTTTTGGAAAATAATTAATTTAAACGTCGAATTTCATCTTTTGGAAAATAATTAATTTAAACGTCGAATTTCATCGTTTGAAAAATAATTAATTTAAACGTCGAATTTCATCGTTTGAAAAATAATTAATTTAAACGACGAATTTCATCGTTTGAAAAATAATTAATTTAAACGACGAATTTCATCGTTTGAAAAATAATTAATTTAAACGTCGAATTTCATCGTTTGGAAAATAATTAATTTAAACGTCGAATTTCATCGTTTGAAAAATAATTAATTTAAACGACGAATTTCATCGTTTGAAAAATAATTAATTTAAACGTCGAATTTCATCGTTTGAAAAATAATAAATTTAAACGTCGAATTTCATCGTTTGAAAAATAATTAATTTAAACGTCGAATTTCATCGTTTGAAAAATAATTAATTTAAACGACGAATTTCATCGTTTGAAAAATAATTAATTTAAACGACGAATTTCATCGTTTGAAAAATAATTAATTTAAACGTCGAATTTCATCGTTTGAAAAATAATTAATTTAAACGTCGAATTTCATCGTTTGGAAAATAATTAATTTAAACGTCGAATTTCATCGTTTGGAAAATAATTAATTTAAACGACGAATTTCATCGTTTGAAAAATAATTAATTTAAACGACGAATTTCATCGTTTGAAAAATAATTAATTTAAACGTCGAATTTCATCGTTTGAAAAATAATTAATTTAAACGTCGAATTTCATCGTTTGGAAAATAATTAATTTAAACGACGAATTTCATCGTTTGAAAAATAATTAATTTAAACGACGAATTTCATCGTTTGAAAAATAATTAATTTAAACGTCGAATTTCATCGTTTGGAAAATAATTAATTTAAACGACGAATTTCATCGTTTGAAAAATAATTAATTTAAACGACGAATTTCATCGTTTGAAAAATAATTAATTTAAACGTCGAATTTCATCGTTTGGAAAATAATTAATTTAAACGACGAATTTCATCGTTTGAAAAATAATTAATTTAAACGACGAATTTCATCGTTTGAAAAATAATTAATTTAAACGTCGAATTTCATCGTTTGAAAAATAATTAATTTAAACGTCGAATTTCATCGTTTGAAAAATAATTAATTTAAACGTCGAATTTCATCGTTTGAAAAATAATTAATTTAAACGACGAATTTCATCGTTTGAAAAATAATTAATTTAAACGTCGAATTTCATCGTTTGGAAAATAATTAATTTAAACGACGAATTTCATCGTTTGAAAAATAATTAATTTAAACGACGAATTTCATCGTTTGAAAAATAATTAATTTAAACGTCGAATTTCATCGTTTGAAAAATAATTAATTTAAACGTCGAATTTCATCGTTTGAAAAATAATTAATTTAAACGTCGAATTTCATCGTTTGAAAAATAATTAATTTAAACGACGAATTTCATCGTTTGAAAAATAATTAATTTAAACGTCGAATTTCATCGTTTGGAAAATAATTAATTTAAACGACGAATTTCATCGTTTGAAAAATAATTAATTAAAATTCTCAGAAAAATTTGACAGTGAGACATTTGAGATGTCGTTCACTGTAATTTAAACGTCGAATTTCATCGTTTGGAAAATAATTAATTTAAGGAAAAGGCTCGCTGCACACGGTGCAAATAGTCTCTTTATAATACTTTGGCTATTTGCACGATGTGCAAATAGTCGTTTTATAATACTTTGTCTATTTGCACACGGTGCAAATAGTCTTTTTGTAATACAAATTCTATTTGCACCGTGTGCAAATAGATAAAGTATTATAAAGTGACTATTTCCACCGTGTGCGAATTTCAAATGTTGTGTGCAAATAGACAAAGTATTATAAAAAGACTATTTGCACACAATACAAATAGCATCAAACTAATTGACAGTCAATTCCGCTTACTTTAATCGATCATTTTACATAGTTTTTTCCACTTTTTGATACAAAAACAGAAAATATTGCAATTTTTATTGTCAATATCCAATTAGATTAGAAACTGAGTTCGTCAATAAAATGTGACAATAAATGAGTCATACTTCCTTATATAAAATTTAACTATAAAGGAGTGATACCTCCTTCTACAAAAGGTAACGATAAGGGAGTGATACATCCTTCTACAAAATGCAACGATAAAGGAGGAACACTACCTTTTACAAAGTGCTACGAAAAAAGAGGAATACTTCCTTATACAAAGTCCTACGAAAAAGGAGTGCAAATAGTCTCTTTATAATACTTCGGTATTATTGGAATTTGTATTATAAAAAGACTGTTTGTACCGTGTGCAAATAGACAAAATATTATAAAGAGACTATTTACACATTGTGCAAATAGCATCAACCAAAGCCAAAACGAGGAGGATTTTGCTTGACTATCGAAAATGTGAATCACAAAATACTTTCGTGTACCACTAACCTAACCTGTAAGCCTCTTCATGAAATTCGAGAGGAAAATGGAGTGTTTACCTTGTGATCGGATCCTGCTTGACTTCATAGATTAAATAGGCAGTTCAACGAGATACTTAATTTGCTTTATTGTACTTCATGTAAGTAAAAACACCAAATTTTCATTTCATTTAATCTTCTTTAACGCCATCTCGGCCAATTTAATGGAATTCAACATTCCATTGTCCTTCGCGTTCGTATTGTCTGTTTCCGAGTCCGAGTCGCTTTCTTCTGCTCTGATCTTGGCTAATTTTCTGAATCTGAAATTGTTGATTTATCGCAAAATTAGCATCCAGTTGCATTTCGATTTTTAACGCACAGCGTCAAAGCTACTATTCTACGCACTTGCCAATGAATCCTTGTAGTTCCTCTTTTTTAAACTTTCCCTTCTTTAAGGAAGTCGTGAGGTACGACGTCAATTTCTTGTAGCACTGTTCGTTCATTTTGTTATGCTTCGGATCGTCCCAACGTGGCAATTGATCGACATATTGCCAGGCAATGACAATGTAATTGATGGCATTGCTCCACTGCAAGTCATCAACGAAGGCTTTGCATTGTTCCAGACATTCCCGTTTGAAGACAGCAAGGTGACCTCGAACGCGTCGATAGCAGAAAGCATCACGATCCGATCCAAATTTGGTCCATGGAAATGCTTTCGTAATGTCTCGGGAGAAGGCTTTCAGTTTATTTTCGTAGCGAATCATGTCCGCTTTTGGGGCGATGTTTTCAACGTCACTGGCTGCTGATGATGGTCCAGCAGTGGGAGCTGACATCTTTTTTCGTTTTGATTGACTCTCAGAATCAGATTCATCGTCCGATGACGATGAGACGACTAATTCTGTAACGAATTAATGCAATCGCGAGTTGTAATTGGACGATTCTTATCGAATCTCGCAACATTTTTACCTCGTTCTCTTTTGCGTCCAGATGCCATTTCTTTCGTCTTGGTCGTCTTGTCAAATTCTCAGAATTGTTCCTCTAGCAATGATGGCCGCACAATATTTGTTGTAGAGTAGTCTGTACTGTATCGAATTCTACCGGAGACTAAATTTTTCACTAGCTCTCTCAGAGAATCGTCAATTCGTCATACATAGAGAGTCTACTCAGTTTTGTCACACTAAACACGACGCCTTGTGGAAAAATGTTGAGATAGAATATGACAACGGGTGCTCCTACTAAAATTTGAAAAAGGAACAACAAAATTCGTTTTTTCTACAATTTAAAATCTGATTGTAATTCAGTCAATTTCCAATAAAATTTTTTCTGTTTCATTTAATGAGGTACAACGGCCGAATAGTGTTGCTGGACATACAATCTTGTATCTGATCATCCGACTTTTAGCTGTGATCTGATCATTTGAAAAATCTTCCCCTTCCAGACTTTTGCCGATTAGAGGCAAAGATAACGGAAAAAATCTTTTCTCTTGCAATTGAAGTTTTTTTTAATTGAAATGAAAACAGTTAACCCACTTGTCTTTCAAATTGATTTTGAAACATATCCCCATTCTCAATACAGTCTTAAAAGTTGAGATTTCAGAACTCTTTCACTGCTTATAACAGAGCCAGTGTGCTCATGTGTAGATTGTGCCCAATCTCCAGAGAAAAAATATGATTTCAGCCGCATCTACCTATTTGTACTAATCTTTTTTGCGCATCGATGTACAGTACTTGAATTCAGCCAAATCTGTGTACTAAATTAGTACAACCCCTTATGAGGCTCAGGAAATTCGATTTCCACATTAAAATCGGCAAGGAAAGCCGTAACCCTTGAGTACTTGAATCATTTTGTCTAAACTCACAAACGGAAATTCAAACTTCTTTGGGCCACATCAGTTTACCATAAACAATTTGTTTAATCTTTTCATTCGTTTTTTCTTCGACACAAACATGCAAACGTACACATAATCCACTTTACAAGGCATCTTTCATCGTTCCGTCAACACACATAACACTCACATTATACCCTGATATATCGAAAGAAAATGGTAAATAAATTGATAAAATCCTAAATTCCAAAATAGTTTCACCATTCCCCATACCCCACACATATTGTGCTTTTTCTTACCCATCGAACAGGCATGAAAATCAGATCGACTAACATTGCCGAGGAAAAAAAAAGAAGAAGAAGAGAAGACCAATTTTCAATTTGTTTTCGAGTCTTTTGAATATCGTTTTGACTTCGGCGTGTTATTAGAGAACTTTAGCAAATCACACAATAATGACAAAACCAATAATTTCCAACAATAACGAAAACGATATTGACACGGAAAAATTTTATCATTGTGAATGGAACGAGATGGGTAAATATGTTCACAAATCATGGTGTGTTATGTGGTGGCGGAATTCAAAATTTTTCTGAAGTACTTTAAATGAAATTAAATTGAAGTAGAAAAATATAATTTGTGCACCGGACAACTTTCTTAACAGCAGATATTCATCTTTAAAACATTTATCTTAGCCTAGGTGAAATAATAGCAGTGAAAAAGTGCTATTATTTCGTCTGGGATGAATATACGCATGGTTTGAAAGGTCTTTGCCAGTAGACCACAAAACAGGCATCACACAGTCTCGAGCTACACTTGGTTCCTGGTTGAAGATATCCGAAGATGGAAAAAGGGTGTTTTTTAACCTAGTTTTTTGCCGCTATAAACGATCGTTCCGGGTGAGAGTGGGCTCATCAAATACTTTCGGGGCATGCCTAGTTTGATTAGATTCATTGATAGATGTTGGAAAAAATGTACAACAAAAATTTTCAAAATCTGTGTGAACTTTTGACAGATCTGGGCTGGTACTGATGACGCTTAATGTGAACCTAATATGCTAGTTGTAACTTACATTATCTAAGCTTTCCATTGATAGCTCATTTTGACTGCTGGTGAATTTTACGAGTAGCGGGTGTACTAACATAAAAATCTGTTATGTGGACAATCTTATTTAATTTCTCGTTTATGGCTAAAAATTTCCAGTTGTAAGACAATTATTATTGAGAGTCAAAAATTGCGCAACCAATCAGAGGGTTCAATTTTATTTTTAAATATAAAATCGCATCTTCTGATTGGTTGCGCAATTTTTGACTCTCAATAATAATTGTCTTACAACTAGAAATTTTGAGTCAACTTACAAAATTTAGAATTTTTGTCTAAAACGTGTCTATTTGGATGGTACAGGGAGTTACACGAAAGAAAAAAAAATCTGAATAGCAGCGAATGAATTTCAAAATGTGTTTCGGGTGAGCATGTGCTCCACGTGCTGTTTGTGAGGTTATGCTCACCACAGCACAACTTGTTCTCTAAATTATGTCGTCAAAAGGCAAGCTAATTTTTCCATCTCATTTCCACTAGCTTCAGAATGTTCTAGTCTACAGATTTCAATAAATCTATGTATGTTCAGAGACACACGTTGTAGACAACAATTCTAAATTAAATAAACAATCAACGATCTGACGATTCTGTCAACACATTTATATACAATATAGCGGATAGGATATACTCGAATAAACTCAAATATACTGGATTGCTGGAGCTATACTGGATTACATGATCTACTGGAGCATAAATTCGAGTCTTGATTCATTTGGGCGTTTGACTATTTCAGTTGTCCTGTGCATAAATCGTTGTTTCTACCTCAACAAGTGATTTTCTCAGCACACGTCCTAAAACTGAAGACTGGTGATGTTTCCTCTCGTTTGTCTTTCTTTTTTTCCAAAAATTCCCATTGAACCGATAGGCTAAATCAGCGATTTTATTTCACAAGGATTCAATTTTACATTTATAAGTTCTCCCAAGTTGGAGGTGCTAATTCAAAGTAAATCCTTGACAACTTGTGAAGACTAAAACTAGAATTTATTCATCAAAATTCGAAATTCACTTATTGTCAACGCTGGTCAACCGAGAGATTCATATAAATTTATTATTTTCACATGAAACGCTTATATCCTCTGTGTGACTTTCATTTGAAAATGTCAAATCAATCGGATTCAAAAATTTTAAACTCAGAATGAAAGAAGTTTGAATTCTGCCACCACATAACACACCATGATTTGTGAACATATTTACCCATCCCGCCTCATTCACAATGATAAAATTTTTCCGTGTCAATATCGTTTTCGTTATTGTTGGAAATTATTGGTTTTGTCGTTATTGTGTGATTTGCTAAAGTTCTCTATTATGTGGTTTGTGTTCCACTAGGAAATGTATGATGGAAATCAATCGATTTGGTAGCATTATTACACCTCAATTCATCAGAAATGTTTTTTTTATGTTACTTTCTGTTCATAGAATCGAGATGGAATGAAGTCTCGTCATGAGGCCTCATTCATTGATTACGTAACGTTTTTTCAGTGCTGTCATCAAAATTAAATCTTAAATAACTTGAGAAATACGCGCTCTGGATAGTTAAATGACAGTAGTTCCGTGGAGTCATGGAAAATCACTTTTATGGGATGTAACAATACGTGATACTTTGGCTCCTTCATACATCAGTGAATCCTCTAAGAAAGCAGGGTCTATTGCAGATAAAGCGGAGAGATTTAAGCTTAATCATTATATACGTCTTAAAGAAAACTATTTATTTACCCCCCTTGCCTTTGAATCATTAGGTTGTATGGGTCCAGAAACAAAGAAATTTATTGACAAGTTGGGATCGTTGATGAAGAGAGCATCAGGGGAGCCACGTTCCAAAGATTATCTGTTGCAGAAAATTTCTATTGCTATACAAAGAGGCAATGCGGCATGTATTCTTGGAACTTTAGGAAGTAATAGAGCGGATGATTTTTATTTATTGTAATATTTGTTGATTGAAAAGATCGTTTTTTTATTGACTGCGCCGTATGTGAGCAGTCTTTTTTTTCGCTTTGAATAAATAAATTAAGATGTTAAAGCTATGTTCTACCTTCCCATTTAGAGGGGTAGAACATGGTATTAACTTCGCAGATCGCGTACTTCTCTGGTTATTTAAGATTTAATTTTGATGACAGCACTGAAAAAATGGGACATAGGCATAATATATGAATGATCTGTTAAAAGCAGAGAGATGCTAATATGACGACTGCGTCGTTTCGATGTATAGAGGAAATTTGTCGAATGACAGCTGTTTTCTAAAGAGAATTCAATACATTTTCTCTCGACTAAATTCAAAATCATTCGACATATTCCCTCTACCCGTCGAAACGACCTAGTCGTTATATTAGCATCTCTCTGGTTAAAAGAAGAGGCTGAGGGTTCAGTTAGGGAAGGTGGGAAGGAACGTTCTATACAGGAACTTTTAACCAACTATAATATGTCATGTCATATCCTTAGAGCCTCCAAAATCGTCGCTAGGATTAGCATGGTTTCTGCCACTGTTCCGAACTGAGAGACAATGCAATGCAATTTCATAATTACTCAAAAGTTTTAAAGGTTTATTTTTGTCATGTGAGTGCAAGGCTTTATGTTCCTGTTGTTTTCGACAAAAAAATTAAGAGCAAGATTCTGCTTGGAAGTCTGATAGCTGCCGACCACTTTTCCAAATTTTTATATTCCCATTATCTGTTCCATTTTTCAAACCAAAACTCGTTGAATGGAAAATCCACACCAGAAAAAAGAATTCACAAACTCATTCCCTTTCACAGCAAATGTGTGTAAACGTGTGAGGTTTTCCCTTATTTTGATTGTTGGAAAATGCAAAGAAATCCTTTTTTATTGGTTATAAAAGTAGGAATAACTGTGGGGGTGGAATCGAAATAATATATAAAATGTGAAAACACATTTGAATAAAGGAATTTTTGTGTATACTTTGATAAAGTTGAGAATAAAAATAGAGAAAACCCCATTGAAATGATATACGAAAAACGTTTTAGAAAATTTTTTCATGTGAATAAAAGACACATTGAAAATGGATTAAGTGGGAGACTCTGGGACTATAGGCGATGATACACGGTGTTTGTGTGTATATACATAAAAAAAGGGAATTGAATCAAATATATTCCAAATGTTTGGTAAAAGAATTTTCAAGATACATATACTGACTTCGTTCGCAACATTTCCTGGATGCTGACAGTGTACATGTAACTCGTTTGACAAATTTCGTGTTTAAAATTAAGATGCTTAACCGATTGAATTCAATTTTATTTATCAATCACTAAATTCGCGGCACCTGAATATGATTTAATATTGATGTGATCGAACCATGAAACAAGAATTTTTCGATGTAGAAATTTTATTTTCAAATTTAATTATTGCTGCGACATTGGGGGTTTATTATTTGAAAGAAAGGTTGCTCGGTAGAATGTAAGACAGAGCCGTAATAAGATGGCACGCATGAGCTACGCAGAAAGATTTAATATACCTCTGGAAATTTAAATCTGCACTGAGGAAAGAGTTGAAAATCTCACCTGTAGCTGGTAATTTTGTCAATTTTGACAATTGCTTCGACAGCTGTATTTTTTGTATGCGGTTCTACAGCTGTGGCAGCTATTGTAGATTACCTGGTCTGGAGACAAAATTACCAACTACAGGTGAGATTTACAACTCTTTTTCCTCAGTGTGTGATTAAATTTATAATTCAAATTAAATTGTCATCAGAACTGTAGAACAAAAGCAACCGATAGCTGGAGTTGACCTACTTATTTCCTTTCTTTTTTGCGGAGTTTTAGAGATTTGCTTCTCCGTGTCTGGCACTGCAACGAGATTCTATAAAGTCTTCTGCATCATCTTGCAAGTTTACTTGGTCGTTCGTTTCAAAGTCTTGCAACCCAATCAGTAATCCTTTGAAAACAATCCAACTCATGTCTTTGCTCCTTGAACAAAATGTTTAACGGTTAGAAATGTGACAGCTTCAACATATATTTTGGGAGGCGGTATGGAATGCTGCGGTGTATCGAGTCATACAGTTTCAGTTTTAATTTAGTTGTGTGGTTTACCGTTTCAGAGACATCTGCCACCAATACCAAGGTGTGGTGCTTTTCAATTTATTCACCTGAATATCAGTTGTGATCAGGAAAATGCAGAGTTCTCTTCATTCACTCCGACATGTCTGGATTGCTGTTTGGATCGGTCCGACCATTTTTATTAAATCGGATAAACGGTAAGGATTTTCCTTGTTGGACGTTTTTACCGAATTTTTGTCAAGTGTGCACCTGCACGACTCCCACACGAAAATCTTTCAAAAATGAAAATTTGTGGTGGTACGTATAATTAAAATGACTGCACTCACCCTTCAAAACCACGCGGTGTATATTTCCCACCATTCTTTACCGAATTCAATTCAAAAACATTATGTACACCGTCGGTTGTTAGTTATTCAACCTGCTGACCCTGATGCTGGTCGACCTGCTGACCCTGATGCTTCAGGGAAATTTGATACCGGGCAACACACTTCAAGCAAAAGTGCTATTAATGACAGCTGCCAAATAGAGTACTACTTTGTATGAAACAATTTTCAAGATTTTTTTACAGTGCCAAAATTTGTTCGATACACTGTCCAGTTTCAGTACCCTATTTAGAGTACCACTCATGCTTGAAGTGTGTTGGACCGTGTCGATTTTCGTATAACACCTGATGGTTTGAGCTCGATGTTGCGGTGTGTTTTCCAGGTATGGCAATTTGACAATTATTTAATTCCTGCTGTTTCCTCCTCAATTAGTTAGTGTATGCCACAGTATAAAAATGCATCAAAATTGTTCATCCATACTCGCTAACAATTAGTAAAAGACATAAACACGAAAGTATACGTAGAATGCCATAGGGAACGTAATATAAAAATGATGTTACGAGAAACATTTCCAAATTGAATTTGAACCAAAAGAGCGTAAAACAATTTTAAATACAAAAAAAACATCTCTTCTTACCGGGTAACAGAAATATCAGTTGCAAAAAAAAGTTGTATTTCCAACAAGCAGATGCTATGCTGGTGTACACGTAAAGCCAGACGAATGGGGAAAAAACAAACCCCGAACTAAGGATACGATGATTACAAACTTATTTAATTTTTCATACGCTTCCATGACTATGGCAAACAACATATATAAATTTACGGGGTAGATCAACAGCTTTCTGATGCGTACCAGCAAAAATACACATCGTTGTTGGTGTGAAAACATAATATTTGTTTTTAATAGGCACATAAATACACACAACCGATACATTGACAACAATGTCGTAATTTAATTTCCTCTTCGGAAAATCACTATAATACGACGGGGTGTTGTTGTGTGTGGTGAGGTTAATTGACCGATGGAAAATTGGAAAATGAAAATCGACCCGTGCATTCTTTGACTTTGTATCACACCATAATAGTCTGTAAATTATTATCGTCTGAGTGCATACTGTTCTGGTGGATTGGTGCCCACAGTCAAAATTGACAGAGATTGTGTCTTTTAGGTCTATTAGTCATTTGCTATCGACCTCAACGACATAAATGAACAATTTTATCTAGCTAAAGTGTAATTTGAAAAGATAAGACTGTACAGATTTGAACCAAGCCTTGGGGAAATGATGTTAACCTGTCACAGACGGCAAGAATATTAACAGTTTTACTATTCAAACTATTACTTCATTTGATCGAAGATTTTCAGAGATTTATTTCAGAAATCTTTTACTTCATTTGTTTTGAACATTTGCATTCTATAGATCATCTTCAAGATACGGTACTTTCACACGTAACCTCACTTAAGTTTCGTTAAATGTTTCGTTCATTCATTCATTTGTATGAGATTTTTTTAATGTGGATGGCATTTCTTATCGTGGATGGCATTTCAAACAGCCTTGAAGATGATCTATAATCCGATGACAAGATATTTAGTAACTCTTGATTGATTTGTATTTTGGTCGGTCCAAAATATTCATTTCTCTTGAATGGTGGGCTAACTTCACCTCTATCAAAAAATAGCTTAATAGACTAAGTACTTTCCAAGTTTCTAAGACCCATTTTTAGAGTAAGTAATAATCACAAAATGAACTTGACTTGTACCAATTACAAGTTAAACACGTCTTTTCTGTGAAGCGATTTTGTCGTTGTCACATATCAGATCCACGAATTTCCATAACAAAATATTGGTCCAACCTCATTCTGGAAGTGATGATTACAAAATAAATAGAAATTTAATTTTTCATTCACGTGCATTCACAAAGACCCCCATTTTCTGACAGAGCATTGTCGTTGGTTGTTGTGGAGCAACACTGAATTCGATGAGCAACACTGATCGTTTATGAATCTAGTATGTCGAGTGTTGAGTTGGCGTTTTTACTAAAAAATAGCACATTTCGTACCTAGGACTAAAAGTCTATTTTAGCGTGTGAGAGGTTTCCGAATCGAATACGCTAAAAAAGACTTTTAGACCGTGGTACGAATAGTATTTTTCATATTGGACGGAGAAAAAGTGCGACGAAGTTGCACTTTTCGGGTCCTAGGTATGAAAAAGAATTTTCATTTGAACGGAAACGTAGCTCGTTCTCCGCGTGCAGCTTAAATCTTTAATTATCTTGTTAATCCTTTGTAGCAATTACTATTCGTGTCCGAGTAACGCTTAGGTGCAGAATCTATCGATTCAGGGTAAAATTTGTTTAATTGTGAAAGCTCTAATTTTGTCATTAAATCTTACGAAAATTGTTAATCCAGGCGGACGTTGAATGGTCGGCTCGGATAGTTAATTGGCTTGAAAGGGTTTGGTGAAGACCAGTGATACTAAATGTAAGACTTTTCAGCTGATTTTTGATGTTAGTTTCTTGATTAATTAGAACTCATTTGTACAGGAAAATTGAAGCCTATTCAATAAACATGCTACACCCACATCGTTGTATTTTCAACATTGGTTGTAGCGTGAGCGGTGGAAATTAGGGTTGTCGGTAAATTACCAAAGCTAATGTTCCCTAATTTCTTAAGAGAAAGTCAGTAATAACACCGAGTGTTTACTTAATCAAAAAAAGTTATCGATTTTTTCAAGATGGAAGATGATGTCTTCTTAGTAGACAATGTTCTCAAAAATAGACAGCTTTAATGTCCCAATACTTGTCCATAATCCAACCAGTAATGTAGTCTATCACCCTCTCTAATACTACATTCGAAAAATTCTCCAACGACATTCTGTTGAAGACATATAAGTCATTAGCTCGTAGTGTTTTAGCTGTGGAAACTTGGGATCATCACAAGGCAAGGCCTATTTTCGAGAATTTAACTCCTAAAGTTTCGTGAATTCTGGTTTCAATTAAATCTTATAAAATTTCATCCCAATATTATCGATTGAGGTCAAAATATTGAGTTATACTCGAGAGGTAACGCTGATGCTAATCGGCCCATAGAGACGTTTAAAGATGACAACGCCACAATGCCATCTATCGAGTGTAACCTCTAGGGTTAAAAACACATAGAAAACAGCTAAAACAGTAATTTATGCAACCGAGTAATAAACGTTTTTTTAGGCACTATATGTAAAGATTGTCACTTGAGGTCACAGGCTGAGTGTGACAATACTCGTCGTGTGCCTAAAAATCATTTATCACCGAGTTGCTTAGAACATTTTTCTCAAAGAAAGCAACGCAAGTTTTCCATTTCGTCACTGAGTTGAGAAAAGACCATATAAACAACGGAGGCACTTCTGAACTGTCACAAGCTGGCTTTTCTTTATGAGTGAGTGCACTATTGTGATCCTACGCTATTGGTTCTCCTTTAGCTAATTTATTAGTATAGAAACAAGACTGGTGACAAGCGAAACAATGCTTCAACCGTGTAGGCTACCGCATCCCATTTTTTTATCGACAACTTCCTCCAGCTTAATTACACAAACTTAGGCAGAAAATGGATTTTGTGATATTTTTTTTGTCATCCATCGCATCATTTGTTCGCAGTCATATTAAATTCCTATCATCCACAATTGCACCCAATATACACAACCAAATTCACATTCAACATTTTGTTCAAAATCAACCATAAATGAGTGAATAATAAAAAAAAAATGGGTGGGAGCGAGTACATTTTATATCAATTGGCGTCACAGTGTGCAAATTTTACCCTTTTGTATATTATTGTGAGGCAAAACGTGATCGGACTGCAAAAAAACCGCCTCCACAAAACATTCTAGCATAAAAGATGAACAATCGACTTTTTAGGACTGTCTCTCCATTATATTTTCATCTATTTTTCAAAAGATGAATACAAATACACAAAAAAAAACGAAATCTGAATTTCCATTGTAACGTTATGAATAATAAAAAAAGTCACCAAATCTTTTGACACCATGAAAATCAGAAATTGTCGGATAGATAATCACATTAAATGTGTTTTTCATTCTCGCTATATAATACCTAGTCAGAGAGATGAGATGTACGGATGAGGTATTTTACCGTTGAATGATCTTTGTATATTTTGTTAACGAGAAATTCATATTTCCTTTCATTCGTTAAACAATCTTTGAGCGTAAATTAACGATTAAACATTTCAAGTACCAAACGTTTTTGCATTTTCTAGTGTTTTGAACATTGAAGTGCAAATTGTTTTTTCTTCTGAGCACCGAAAATGTAACTCCAATTTTATTATGATGCTATACCAACCAGACTCAATCAATTTTATTCGGAACAACATTCACTTTCTAAACATACTACAGAGGGGTTGGTGTTTCGATTCAATTTTCTCTTGCCTATAAATGTGTTGTTGTACGAAAGGTTGTTAACTAAATCAATTTGTTGCACAATGGTCGATAACAAAAAAGTCATGATTTATGATTGAACACATTTTTTTCGTGTTTTCTTGACCGGATATCAAAGATGCTATCAATAGATGAACTTTATATGACGAGGAGTGAGTTCAAGAAAGAAATCGGAGAAGTTAAAATTGTATACTCACTCTCGTCGTTGTCTGTACTGGAAGAACAGAATCTGAATAATAAAATGTGCTCTTTGTTTCAAACAATGTCAGATTAAGAACAAGAGTTATGTTGAAGCACAAGACATAAGACACATTAAATTTAATATGAAACCAACGTGTACAGCGAATGATAAGAGTTTCGAGTCATTGTTTCTTTTATTATTATGACACCATTAAATTATGTATTTCGGTTCTTACTCAGCAACACAGTAAAGTCTTTGCAGAAATGGCTTCACATTTACATTTAAATAGCTGAACTGTACCTTTACATCTATGTTAAATAGTTTTTTTTTAAACGGTAGTGTTCGTAAAAAGAGAAGTTTGTCCAATGAAGAAAGGGATATAAAAGGAGTGTTTAATGTACTCAAGACAAATTTGCATTTAATTATGGATTCTAAAGCTGAGTGAGAATCATTGAACTCGTCAAACCACAAAAACAATCTTAAATCGTAGACAGGTTTTGACCAACAATAAACTCTAGTAATTCTGATTTTCGATAAAAGTTTGGTCATTCAACATCAACACTCTATATTGATTGACTCAATTTATACTAAATTTTTGGGCAGGAAATTAGTTCATCTGATCACTGCCGAGGCTTGTTTTCGATGAGATATTTGCTTCAATCATATTCTTTTTCAAATTACAAACATATCATTAAATCTTGTACTTATATTCACGGTTTGACACAAAATCTTTTACTTCATTTGTTTCAACATATATTTTGTTATATAAGGTTGGATGGCTTTTTATCGTCGCTGTTTACAACAGATGAATTCCTAAAATCACTCGTCAATCATTCTAGGAGCGATCTGCCATAATACATTATACTATCCCCCGCCCCCAATCAAAGTATCTTTACATTTCAAAAGTTTTACTTCTCCTGCATCGTTTCAATGTAAGGATAACTAGTTCAATACGATAAAGTTAACAAGGAATGGAATGGATCGAAGCGTATCAAAAAAGCACCATCCATCGCTGAAGTGAATTTTATTTTATAAAATTACACAAAAAATCAAAAATTTAACGCTACACGTAATGGAAATAATTTCGAATTGAGTTTCCAAGAATAGGCGTAGCGTAGCATTTCCTGAATGATTGATTCGAAAAAATATCAAAAAATCACCATCGCTAAAGTGAAGTTTATTTTATAAAATGGATCAAGCCGGAAACATTAACACAAAAAACCAAAAATTTAACGCTTCACGTAAAGGAAATAATTATGAATTGAGTTCCCAGCATAGGCGTAGCGTAGCATTTCCTGAATGATTGATTTGAAAACATATCAAAAAAGCACCACCCATCTCTGAGGTGAGTTTTATTTTGTAAAATGGTTGAAGGATGACACATTAGGGCAAAATTAAAATTACAACTTTAACGCTACACGGAAGGAAATAATTTCGAATTACATTTTTTAATGATTGATTCGACTCAGAATAGTAATTTTAACCGATTTTTATTTGCCTGAATCTGTTTATCTTGCATGATACTTGATACATATGCACTCGGCATAGAAAATAGGATAAGCACCTCTGTCCAAAATGTTTTTGACAGTTAGGGCTATGTACTACGCTAGGTATTTAAATAACTTTAATTCGTCAAAATAAACATTTTAGACGGAGTCTACTATTATTGGTGGAACTGTGAACGACATGATATTTATACAGTTTAAAGTGACCGTTCCAGATGACATGTATGCGTCAATAATGGATCCCAACAAAAATCTTTTCGAGAAAAGTGTGACGCAGTCTTTGAAGTACAATTTCTAAAATAAATGATATCGCTAGAGTTGACGCTTTCAGCTTCGTTACGCAAAAATTAAATTTTACACCCAATTTTAGTTCAAACAAGCTGGCTTAGTTTTTCTCATCATCTGCCAAATAATTTTTACCAAAAAAAAATTGACTGGAAACAACCAAAATTTTACCAAAAAAATCTGCGTCGCATGTGGCAGATAAATTTTCTTGCTGGTCTGTTCCTGAACATTTGCAACTTTGCGATGCAGATTTTTTTGGTAAAATTTTGGTTGTTTCCAGTCAAATTTTTTTTTGGTAAAAATTATTTGGCAGATGATGAGAAAAACTAAGCCAGCTTGTTTGAACTAAAATTGGGTGTAAAATTTAATTTTTGCGTAACAAAGCTGAAAGCGTCAACTCTAGCGATACCATTTATTTTAGAAATTGTAATTCAAAGACTGTGTCACACTTTTCTCGAAGAGATTTTTGTTTGTCAGTCGTTTTAGAAGTTTTAGAACATTGCTTTTTATAACAGTTTATAACAGAAATTCGGAAATTTGACGAAATTTGAAAATTTGACGAAATTTGAAAATTTGACGAAAATTGAAAATTTGACGAAATTCGAATATTTGACGAAATTCGAAAATTTGGCGAAAATAGAAAATTTGACGAAAATAGAAAATTTGACGAAGAATTTGACGAATTTGACGAAGAATTTGACGAATTTGACGAAAGTAATTCTCTGTCTGCCACCATTCAAGAAACATCTCCAAAACCCCAATTGACCCACCCATTTCCAACTTTCGACATTTTTCACATATGCCCCTCTGTTCTACTCGTAAAACTCTGAGACTTTGCCGAAGAAAGTAACTCTCTATCTCTCATAATCGCAAAAATATTAGTCCTTTCATCCTACGCTCGAGTAGCTCAAAATTTGGTCACTCTAATCACTCTAGCTCAAACGAATACCTTTCATTTGATGGGTCGCACGCCTCTGTCGCACGCTAAGCTACAGCTTAAAACACGTTCCCGACCCTCGAAAACCACACTCAGAAACCACTTCGAGGCCAATAAAACAAAATTCTGGTTTTTCCTGGGGTAATGGCGTATCACATATTCATTTTTATGCCCACCCTGAGACTCCTGCAAAATTTCATGGAGATTGGCTGACTGGTTTCCGAGATCGACCGTCACTATCTATCTATAGATAGATAGATAGATAGATAGATAGATAGATAGATAGATAGATAGATAGAAACATACAGAGTAAGTTGAAAGATTTTCATTGTTTGGGAAAAGTCAATTTGGTGTATTTTGTATGAAAAGTGACCAATTTCAAAACGATGTATCTCCGGCAATTTTAAACCTACATAGTCGAGTGATAGCTCGTTTTGCTCGTATATGAAGCGAGAATATGGTAGAATATGTTTTGTGGTGATATAAACCGAAGGGTAGAAACTGAAATGTTCGGCTATATATAGTTGCCGCGTCTCAAAAAATTTTCTTCGTTCTTTTTTTGGAAGTTAGACTGCGTCAAGTCCTCCGCTATCGCCCCGGACATGATTCAAATACGTGGCCTAGGAATGTACGCATTCGTGATTTTGTCGATAAGCCGAGACGAAGCGTAGGAGTGACGTTGGAAAATTTTATGAAAAAGACGGGATGTAAATGGATTAATTGCTAAACGATCGAGCGACTTCTTATTTGCTCTCATGTTTTGTAAACTTTAGTTCTCTTCTTTGTCTGTTGTTTTTGATGTGTGCTCTCCCAAGCTGTGCTTGGCTTCGATTTAAATTGGAATTTTGATCTTTAAATTGTTCAAATTGGTATTATGGTAATGAATTGTCGTTTTTGTAAATACAGCAGTAAGGTTTTAACCGTTAAAAATTATTACAATATTGTTATTGGTGACATTTCACTTCGAATAATAAAATTGGTTCATTCCTAGACCGCGTAGGTTAAGGCCAAGTTCATATCAATGCTGCTTCACATTACGAACAAAATGAAATAAAATTTTATTTCAGAATGAAACCTCTCTGTGTGTGTACTGGCACACTAATATTTAATATCAAAATAAAATTCCATTTTCTATTCACCAATTCTGCAAACTCTTTTACTCTTCAATGCATAAAAATTTCAGCATTTGATATCGCTCGCATTGATACCGCTTTCACATACAAGAAAGAAGAGGCTTGCTTCTTTTGCTACACTGTATTCTCAGGATACAAATAGGATTTCTATATTTCCATAAAAATTTCTACATAAAAATTCATGCATTGTGTTCATTGCTTGTCGTACAAAGAACATGTTACAGTATGTATTCGAACGGGTTATTCATGGGTGAAGAATGGATTCGTAATGTTATAAGGATGTGTACGCTGTGGAAATGTTACTATTTGCGGAATAGATAAGACGTTCCGCGCGAGTTGTCTTTCCCCTTATCCAGCATTCAGTTATGATAAGTCGAATAGAATCTGTTCGCGTATCGACACTTTCATATTATCATAAATTAAAAAAAAATCAAGTTCAAGTGAAGACGGAAAATTAGTCCACAAAATATTCGTGAGAGAAAAAAATGATTAAATTTTACCGTTCCACCGAAAAAACCTCCTACACATATCCCATTAAATGTCGCCATTTTACTTTTATCTCTGAAACGTCTCTTTATTCATGACTTCTTTTGTGGGCGCACATAATAGTTGTTTTTGTCAGAGCCCTACCCCATAATAACACTGGTTTGAGTATCTTTTCTTGGCGCTTTCTTTTCGCCATTCTTGCTCTCATAATACCCATAATAATGATTGTACGTACTGATAACCTTCTCTAGTATATTTTCGTGGTGTTTTTGTGGAAACAGCTATTCTCTTGGCATTGGAAAAACACATAAAAAACTGAAACGAAGTGGTGAACGAGACGGACGAACGCTATGTGACTTTTCAACGTGCCACATAAAATCGAGTAATATATTTCGAGATAAAAATGAAGGAAGAAAAAAATTGTGTGAAAAGGGAAAATAATAATAATAAAAAAAAAGTTGGAGAAGAAGAAGAAGAAGATACACACAACGTAGGTATGTGTATAGTGTACTAGGCCTGCTCTGAATCCGGGGAGTGTGGGATATTGGGCTGAATATGCGTTTTTCTGGTCCGGAAGGCTTAAATATTGGGCCCGTATCTTTTTTTAGAATTTTAAAAAATAGTTTGGGCATGGGGAGCAAGGCGTTTGTACAAATGTACGAAACCGTTGGTTAGAAGAGAGGAGAATGATGGTTCATATCTTTTTTACTCTTCTAACCAACGCTTTCGTACATTTGTACAAATGCCTCGCTCCCCATGACTAAACTATTTTTTAAAATTCTAAAAAAAGATACGGGTCTAATATTTAAGCCTTCCGGACCAGAAAAACGCATATTCAGCCCAACATCCCACACTCCCCGGATTCAGAGCAAGCCTAATAGTGTACACAGCACAACCCAATATTAGGCGATAAGCACATATATATAATGCTATTATTATTCAAATTACAAGGGAAGTTTTTTTTTATTATTTTCGTTGTATTGTTTTTATTATCAAATAAAATATTTTTTATAAAAAGTAAAGCACAACCAATCAAAATTTGTATTGATTCAAATGGAAATTGATAGAAAAAACTTCGTATTTTACATTCACATTTAAAATGCAAAAATTAACCACCCTTGCTGGTTTTTTTTTTGTGTGGAACCTTTTAGCATTTTTTTCCGTAAGTAATTCAGAGACTTTATTATTTCCTCTCAAACAATCTAATTGAATTTCATAAATCATTAAGTCCATTGTTGGTAATTTGTTGGAAGTCAAGGTAGATGTGATGTCGGAGAATTAATTCTTTTGTGTTCATTCATTTCAAAGTGAAAAGTCTTTCTCTTTCTTTGGAAGTGGTGGTAACAAGATTAGAAGATTCTTTTTCAGCAAATAAATGTCGACCAAATTTTCAATTTCCATAAAAAAGTAATTACCTTTCTATGTAAGGTTTTCTCCTTCCAACTTATTCCATTTTATTGTTGCCGTTAAAGATTTGCCGTTCATATGCAAATACGTTCTTCGATTTTTCACGTTGTGAGTTTAGTTTGAATTAAATTTAAATCGGGGACAGAAACGATTCCATTTTTTGCTTTTGCGGATTCCATATGACACGTAACGTGGGAACGGGAAAATCTAACTTCAAGATATGGAAAAGTAACTGAAGCCTCAATTTTATTTTTAAGACCCGTACCCTTCCTTCTTACTTCATATTTTTCTCATTTTACATGGAATTGCAAATTATTTAATATTATGAATTCTATGCACAACAAGACAGTTTTGTCCCAACACTCTATCGGTTTGGTCTTCGTTTTATTTGCAATAAAAGACTCAATTCTTTTAAACATTTCACGACGTCAAATATATCAAAAGCTCTACTATCGAATCTATTACTTCATCAAAGTATTTTCAAGTGATTGGTTGGAATAATTTTAATGCAATATTAGACCGCATTAGTAGTAGATTGTCGTTCATTTTTGAATTTATTATCGATAACCGACGATAGTCGTCCGTAACAGGTCTTCAATAATAAGGTACATCAATACCCTACAATACCCAATAGAGAGTATTGGGTACATCAATTTTCCACTATTTTTATTAGTAGCGAGTAGCCGTAGGTAGCTTCATTCTGAGACCAGTAGAAAGAAGGCTACAATATTGTAACATTTTATAAATAAAAAACTTCATCCATCTGCACAGTGTCCCGAATTGTGCCCATCACACATGCAGCATTGTTTTGCTGTATCGTTAACGAAATTCGTTGATATAGAATTTGGGTCACCGGCAACTTTTTCAATCTCTTGCCGACAGAATAGAAAAATTCTTTTGCTTCATTAGAGCACGATCCCATTGTTTCTACTGACAAAGCAACGAACTTATAATTTTGACTTTGAATTTGCTTGTACAAATTATGCTTTTTTGCTGCGGATCCTGCTTTTACCGATGTGCCAAATCACTTCCAAAGTTTGCTCGTAATAGCTCATTTGAAATGTATTTCAATTCTCTGTGCAGTAATAGGAAGAACGGGGAGCATAAATTCAAATTATGTTAGGTTTTTGCAATATGGAACTGAAGTTTTGACAAGTTTTTTTTTAATTGACGTAAAACATTATTCTATACAAAAAATTGTTCAACGGTATGTCTCCAAAATGACCGTAAGAAAATTACAAAATGGCGGCCCTATATTTTTGATTTTACATTGTTTTTAGCAATTCTTTTGATCAGAATTGTCGATGCCCATGTAGTTCTTGCTGCAGAACACCTTACGCGTACTTATTTTCATCTAGAGTGGAAACGGCCTCCGTCACATTTTAGGCGGCTGACAAAATTTGGTCGATTTAGGGTCGTACTTTGTAAACAAAATAAATTTTCTAAAAAAATCTGTGCATTTTAGAGGCATACCGTAGAACAATTTTTTGCTTAGAATAACGTTCTGCGTCGAATTGGTCAAAACTTCAACCCCCTAGCTTTCGGTTTTCCACGATATAATTTTCTCCATACCAGCACATTGGGACATTTAGAAATTATGGAACTAAAGTTTCTTAGATTGGCTGGTCTTAGATTCTAAAATTTAGAATGTTACTGCATGAGCATGAAGTCCACAGTTGTCGTTCTCATGTATTATAAATTAAGAAGTTTTTTGAACGGTGGTAGCATTATACCATTTAATGGATTGACACAAAAAGTCAACATTGGATCAGAAAAACAACAGTTAAATAATGTATGACAACTTTTACGTTCCGACCAGCTCTTTTAAACAATTAACTTTTTTTAAAATATTCTTTTCATCTTTTAAGCGGGTTTTTCCAAGTTTTTTTTCTTCCCTATAATCAAGACAAATCTTGTGTGCAACCAGAAAATACGAAAAATAAGCCAATACCAACAGCACTTTTTGGGAAAAAATAATACTAATAAAAGTGTAAGTCCCTTCTCAGCAAGAATACCTCATAATTAAGGCTTTTAAACAGTTGACAAATGTGCACAAATGAACACAGAATGAACCTCACATTTCCTGTTTAAGTGTATAAAAAACTTTTCTTGGAAAATAGAAAAGAAATATTCGCTAAAATACAGCAAATAAAAAGAATGAAGAGAAGAAAAAAACTCTGAAGAAAATACTTGTAATGCCATGATGTTGGCATAAACAAGAAAAATAATAAAAAAGAGAAAATAAATGAAAAAAGTTAGCGTAAATAATGTAAATTAAATTCAAGAAACATTCATAACATTGCTTAATAAATAAAAAAAAATTGAAAGAAACAATTTATGTTCAAAAAAACGAAGTCTAAGTATAACCAAAATTAGTTGTGTGAGGGGCTGTCCATTCCATAAATGACGTCAACGACAAATCGTAAATTTTGACCTCTCCTAACAAAACTTAGCTGACTTCATTATTTTGCATTTCTAAAATTAGAAATGATTTTCTCAGTGGAGTAACGTAACAGGAATGAAAACTAATTTTTTCTTACTGTCTCGTAAAATCCATTCAGTTAAATCAATAACGTGTAAATAACAAGCTCTAACTAACGCGATCTTATGAAGAAATTCTTGTGTTAACAAAATGAAGTAAAAGATTTGAATTCAGATCAGATATGAGGACTGCTAACGTCCTTGCCATCTGTCGGTTTTCACAGGGCGAAGTCTTTTCAACTGATATAATTCACTTCCAACTTCCGACCCTCCGCATAACCCGGCCAAAATATTATTAACTTGAAACACTTAACTGACTGGGAATGTCGATAAATTTTAAGAATCTAAAAAGTCCTTAAGCTTCCTTAACTCCTGTGCCTCTACATTTTTTAATTTTGAGAATTACTTAATCGCTAAAGTCTCCTTTCAACGATTCGTAATGCTAGATTAGTTCCAACGCAGAAGAACATTTTTCTTGAAGAAATCTGACAATAGCAAGTTCCCATAAATACATTGTGTTGAACCCTTTCTCCACTCTTCGTTTACGTTGTAACAAAGGTATTCTTCTCAAATTAATACTTTTTGAACACAGATTAACTATCTTATAATGGAAGCAATGAAAGCACACGACTACATCTATTCAGAAGGGGTTTTGCCTTACGTAATGCTTAATATAATCCAACAATCAACAGTCATTGAGTTGTAACAAAGTATATACTCATCCCTTCCCAACACCACGAGTATTTTACATTGTAACGAAATAATTCTCACTAACAAAACACACATAATAAAATATTAATGTAATGTGTAACGCTCGATTCACGCTCACATCATCTATTCCAGAGAGACGACGACAGTCCTGAACATTGTATAATAGCTACATTTTGGAATTATTATTTATTTTAGTCTCGATTCGAATAGTCGGGCTTTGATTTCTTACAAATGAAGGGTTGATCCGAGCCGAATATATCATTTTTCATGGAAAATATATCTATTTGTGATATGGTAAATAAAAGAGGGGGCTGCAAAGAAATCAAAAATTTGTTTCTTTTCCTTCTTCTTGTGCATGATGGTATCAGATTCAGAATAAATTTCTTTCGGTTAAGGGAGTGATGATTGTTTATCTGATGAATTTACACCACGCATTGAATGCGACCAGAATTCTGTGTCAAATACTATGGGGGGGATGTTTGTTTTTATCTCTTCGGTTTTGATTGAGACGTCACACTTATTTTAAGAGTTCGTACGCACGTAATAAAATACCAGCTACTGATAAGACGCGTTTATTACAGAAGGGGGATCGCTTTGAGTTATCTTTTTGTTTTTATATTTTATTTATCTTATGCGGTTACAAATATCACAATAGAATAAACGAATGAATGGTGTAGAGGGTGAAAGAGTGTAATTGATTTTATGGATAATTTCATGGTAAATTGAAATTGAATGACTTTTAAAGCTGGCGAATCTAATAATTCGTGCAGTGTTCATTTTCTATGCAATGTTTTTTTGCAATTCCACTACAGCATCAACACAAATCCAATTTTTTTCTTTTGTGAAATTAAGTTCGTTTCGAATTTTATTCAAACAAACACCAAATTTCAATGACATTCATTTGTATCCACAAAACACCCATTTATAGAAAAATTAGTATTCAATGTAACTAACAATCAAAAAAAAATTGCTGCGTCAATCCTACTGCAGCAGTTGAGTTTTTTTTTTCAACCAACAACAATGGTAAAAACGCATCATGTGTATGAATAAAAATCCAGTTTTTCCAAGCATTTATTCGCTCATTGAATTTGTTAGTGGCAAATGTTTTCATTTTGATAGCCAAATAAAGGACTTATTCAATTGTTACATTGTTGGGCGACGCGTGCCGATCTAAATGAATTATCTCACGATTGTTTGATAAAAACGGCAGATTGAATGGGGGATGGATGTGTGGAACTGGTACACAAGTGCAGTATCGTATTCTTTTCATTGGCACTACCTAATTGGAACATCAACATGAGAACGTTGAAATTAATCGATTTTGATAAGAATTTAGAGCGCCATTGTGTGCTCAGTATGTGAGCATAGGCTGGTTAAAAATTCGCTTTTATTGTTTGGAATCAAATTAATCGAACGAACTTTTTATCGAAAAATTGATTTCATATTTTACCTACGTCTAGGAACATGGGTCTAGGAACTTGCTTCCATGTGATATTTACATGATACTTCAAATGTTAACAACAGATTGTTCTATATGGAGAAGTGTTGAATGTCGTCTCTCACTCAACTACAATGTACAAAACCAATGGTTCACTCAGTCGTTTATTGTACGATTTAGACGTAAAATTTCACGACTTCGATGTACATACTACGTAGGAGATGTAGTATTTGCGACTCACACGTAAATCGTGATCGAATCAGACGTACATTGACATTTTCCGTTTTTTCCGTGTTGGATTAACAGAAAAGACGAATAAATTCTTTAATTCTAATTCTAAGTCTCTAATTAAATTCCTGAAAAATTAAAAAATTTATTTTAGGAATTTTGAAGAATTTTACTCAATTTTTAGGAACTTAGTTCCAAAAAGACATGTACTTTCTCGGACAATAAATATGCGGTGGTTGCGCTGAGTAACTTGCGCAGTGTGTGCCACTTATTTCATGTCAATTTGATGAACGTTTCCACTCGTTCATAAAACTAACTGCCAAAAAAGATTAAAGATACTGCAAAAGTGAATTAACGCTACTGCCCGAAAAATTTGTTGCCATTCAACAATAGACTGTAAAGAGAGGTCACAGCTTTATTGAGATGAATGAGATGCATTTTCAAATCATACTGCAAACCTGTTACAGACGGCAAACAATATTATTATCGGGATTATCACTTCCAATGATTAAAGAAAAGTAAGTAATTGGTTGATTTCAAATCTTGTACTTCAAATTTTAACATGCATTTTACAATGTAATATTACCCAGAGCTTGTCATTATTTTTGTCGTCGTTATCGATAACAGATGAATAGCCGTATGTGACAGGTAGATTTAAAGTTCGTTGTAGGCCTTTTAGGTTTGAATCATACCACTTTGTTCATATCCGAATTTAAGCTCGCATCGAATCGGAATCCAGGTCAATAGTGTTTCCGGTTTGACTATTTCATATCATATAAAATTGGTACTATTCAGTGCTAATGCAGTATTTTCTAATCGCATGTTTACCTGAATTGTGCCCAGGGGTAGAATCAAAACAATTATGCCTACGACGATTACGCATACTATTGCCTCTAAAAATGAAACGTTTCAAGTAAAAAAAGAGTCTTTTCTATATAGAAAACTGCAGCCGTAATTCCACCCCTGATAAGAGTCTTCAGATGCTACTTATGGCCGCATTTATAAAATAGCTAATGAAGCTAGTGACGACAATACCTCCAGAAATACCAGAAATGTACCTAATCAACGCACTTCAAGCAAAAGTGGTACTTTAAATAGTGAAACTTGACAGTGATCCATACAAAATTTTACACTGTAAAAAGAGTGGGGATAAATTGTCATACAAAATAGTACTCTATTTGGCAGCTGTCATTAATAGCACTTTTGCTGTAAGTGCGTTGACCTAATAGAAAGCATTATTTCAAACATCCTCATGAAAATCATTATAATTCAATCATCGAATGACTAATCGCAGTTAGATCATTGGTAATTTGTAGTTTAGTTTAGTTATGACTCTCACAGTATCGTTTGCATCTATTCGCGAGACAAAAATGGAATTCCGTGTATGTTTAATACGTGTACGATCTTATGGAAATACACAAATCGTCCAACTTTGGCCATATAGAATTATGGCACTGCAGAATCATCGACTCCATTATAAAAACTGCTAGTCATCTGCTATCGACAACGTTGAGAAGAATAAACTGTGAGCTCTAGCTAGTGATCTGTTATATAGGCAAATGTACATCAAATATATTGAAGTAGAAAGGTTATATATTTAACGCCAGTAGCAAGTGAAGTAACAGATTTAATGATTTTATTTATGTCTAAATTGTCACTACCTACATAATACTAAGCTTGGTTGGGCCCATTTCTAAAGCTTCCGTGTTTTCAGCCAAGTAAAACGAATCTGTCTGAATTTTGTGAACATTTTATTAAAAATTAATTCAATTGCATTTTTACAGTGTATACATTTTCGGTAAGGTTATGGCATAGCAACGTTTCTTCCGTTCATTTAAAATAACAAAAAGAAACACCAGTATTAGGTAGTAGGAGAAATCTATTGCACTGACATTCAACACTGTTAGATCGTAAGTCTTGCTACCATTTTCTTTACTCTCTTGTACTTCAAAATTTTAAAATTCATTTTTAGTCACGACGACGCAAACTATATTCAGCATTCCAAATATTTATATTACGATTATGATATGAACATTTTTTGTTATCACAATTACAACAACTTGTGTCTTTCCAATAAAACATTTTCCTCAATTTACCTCCGTTTATCCATTTATAGCACTAAGAACGAATGGCAAGTCGCTTATTCATTTTCCTTATACGACTAATAAAATTACACAGAATGTTCGGCGCTATAGCGCAACGGAGTTGGTCATATAACACTCGGTGGTTGACTTTGAATCGGTGATGTTTTCGGTGGCTTAACGCATACATATGCTAAGGGTGGTGAGGGTGGCGACGTTGTGGATTCAGTGGGTATTATGGGTGGACATCCGAAATATCGCCATGGTGGATATAAACCGCCCGCATACATTTGCTGCAATCGTGCTTGCAAGTCAAATGCTAACGTTGTGTCGAGTGGTGATGCTAACTGGTAATGGGCTAATGAAAAATTTGGAGCACGGGGTTGAATACCAAGAGTTAGTTCTAATGATGACCCGAACGGATATTTCGGCGGTAATTGTTGTTCCTTTGTTTGATTGGTTGGTACCGGTGATTTGACAAGCGTTTTGGGTTTTCTGCGTGGACGATATTTGTAGTCGGGATGTTCTTTCATGTGAAGAGCTCTGGAAAGAAAAGAACGAACAAAGTTTGCAACTGTTTACTAGTTTACCGGCAAATTATTTGTATTTATTTTGGTCTGATTGTACATTAATTGACCACCGACAATGGGTTGATTGACAAAAATAATTCGGAATTTAATGCATTCAAAATTCACCATACACGATTCCATTCACACATCAAATTTGTACACAAAAGGGATGAAATTGGAAAACAAACAAACACTGGTGGTATGTATCCAAACAATTTGTTTGTTAATGAACAATACGGAAATTATTCGAAACAAAATTGAAAATTTTATGCGTTCATTACAAAAATAAAATTAAGTCAAATGAAGTCGGTTGACATTGTAGCACTACGTGTCATCCTTATGTACATATTTTGCGAAAAGTTTCATTTGTTGATAAGGATTAAGGAAGTTCTCAAAGATCGACTGTTACAAACACGATGTATTTTATACGGCACCATCTTTTATCGACAACGACGGCAGAAATGGTTGTTGTGCTACAGCTTGTATTTTCATATAATAGTGAAATGTATGTTAAAACAAATGAAGTAGCAGATTTGGATAAAGCGTTTAATGAAAATACTTAGTTCAAAGCAAGCAGAATTTACTAAAAAATATATTTCATTTTCGGTTCAACATTGACTCGATGTTTTTACATTTTCTAACGAGCGATGCTTTTATTGTCACTTGTAAGGTCACTGAAAAGAAGCCATTTTTATTTCTTACTTCTCGAATAAAAATGAAACTCGAGTAAAGTATGCCACTCGCTTCGCCTTGGCCGCAAAGTTCAGACTCGATAAAATTTTCTATTTTGTAAGACTTTTTTTACCGAGTAAATCTGCTGAAAATTCGTTCCATTTGCTCACGAATAAAGTATGCAACTAATGTGGATTACGACCCTGGCTTCGCTTTGGCTGTAAGCTCCACACTCGTTGAAATATTATTTTTTCTTTCATAGAAACCAATCACACACAAAATTCTATTCGGAAAAACTCCTAGATTATTACTCCAATATTTTCCATTGACAAACTCTACCCGAGACTCAGTCCTCGTACCAAAAATAAATTCTCTTGAAAATATGTCTATTCTAAGATACCAGTTCCTTCTACCCCATATTCGAACTCAACTTCAGGAAATCCACAATACCTCAAATAATTTTTTTTTTTTGGAAATCAGTTGATAATTAAAATACTCAAGTTATTATGCTTACAAGGAATTGACAAAGTGCGACAAACATTTTCATCCATTCACCGTTTTTGGTTATAGAAGATTCATGGACTTTCCATCACAGTGAAAACATTTTCGAGTGACTTGTTGATGTAAGACCATGACCGAAGGGAAGACGATGTATCATGACTTTGTGACTTTGTATGAATCTGGAAGAGAGTCAAGCCGAGCCAATGACTTTGATTTCACGTGTATTTGTGTTTTACTTTTCTGGGCGCTGTACAAGTACCATGCTTACCCATCTATTCCTGAATATGGAATAAAAATTTGAATCATTTGTTACAGATAACGGTTGCAGATGTAAGTAATAAGATGTGACTAAATGTGGTCTTACATAGCAAAAAGAGTGTACAAAAAACTAAGGAAAATATTGGCAATTAATCTTTTGAAATGAAAATACTTAAATCAAAAGAAATACTAGATCTGGAAGTACAACTGTTGATAAACTTGCCATCTGTGAAAGTTTAAAAATCATTCAAGTAGGGCGTCAGAATTTACACCTCTGCCGTAACTTTCATAAGAGAACTAGGGAAAATTTTAAACAAAAGAAGTCTTTTGTTTATATTTTTACATTACTAGTGAGGTAATGTGGCCTTTCCCTCACTAGTGAAGACCCTTTCCCTCGCTCGTAAAGTAAAATGCCATACTTTACACGTGAAATAATTTGATATCTCGTATCACGATGAGTAAAAGTATTTCGGGCTGAAGCCCTCGGATACTTTTACTCATCTGGATACGAGATATCAAATTACTTCACTGGTATAGTAATATACTATTCACTAAGTCCCTCTTGCAAATTTCGCCAGTCCTTTTTAAATAAATTAAATTTTATCAATTCAAATGTTGCATATTATATACCGGAATATAGTTTCTAACGAATTTGGTATCCGAATCAAAATTTTTATCAAAAATGAACGATTTTCCAATCAATTTTTTGCAGCTGTTTTCTAGCTATTTTAAGAACTTGCTGACTAAGAATTGTGAGTTAAGTAAAGAAAGACAAACAAAATTCCGTAAGTCCTGTGTAACAGACCATTTTGTTTTTATCTTTGTTTGTTGGTTGCCACAATAATAAACTTATTCCTCTTCACACAAGAAATAAAAAAAACCCCTTGGTAATACACAATTAAGTTCAATGTGGTTGGTGAGAAAACGAAACATTATAAACCCATTATTTACACAGTAAAATTGATAAGATGTCGATTTCAATTTAATGAAATTGTCCAACTCTATTGAACTTCACATAAAAATACATATCTGAACGCAAGACCATTTTTATTTTCGTTTTTAATCAAAACCAAACATTTGTTCAAATATAAAGCTAACAAAATTACACTTATGATAGTCGTCGGTGAGGATTTGTTTTTCCATTCTTTGTGTCACTGAATAAAAGAACTTCATTCATCTACACGTTATACGTAATAATCTGATATCATTTCGAGAAACACGTTGAATAAATGTTATAAAAGACATATCCGGTGGTTTCTAATATTCATATGCCTTGAGACAAACACAGTTTTTTTCTTCTTCTTCACGTTTTGTGTAAGAGCCAATATTGACTTTAGATTGATAACACTGTTTGGAGTCGCAATAAATATTGTATTTAAATTCAATAGTCACAACAGCTCGGTAATTATTAAATTATTGATATCATCATTGATTCAATTTTTAGGAATTGCTTAGAATAGAGGTAGTTTAGTAAGTTTTTGGATTGAGTGACAGTAGCAGTCTATTTATTAAGGGAAGGTATCAGATTGAAGTTAAACTGAATCAGTTCGCGTTTCACTGCTTCGAAAGTTGCTTTGATCAGAATAAGGAACTTCATATAAAGCGATATATGAACGAGGGCCTATTTTAGGGTAATTAAACTCCCGAAAATTCCAAAACATTTGGTCACATTTTATCTGTTCTCTGATATAACAATAGAGCGAAGTGCGAGTGCCTCCATAGTTTTATGACCGCTTTAGTTCTTTTAATGTTTTTGAGTCAAAATCGATTGCATTCGGATGGAGTTCAAAGAAAATCAGAATTTAGGATTTTTTGGCAATTTTGAGGAATTTTTGGAAATGTCTGGAATTTAATTCCTTAAAATAGGAACTGATACAAACAGAATTCAATATCAAACGTACCTTCTAGTCTCTATATATGTACATGGCATTCAATGTCATCCATGTCATCGAACGTCTCATTGGTTCTTACTTTTCCTTCAAATTCCGACGATTCAATTATCTGTTAACAATTCATCAACCACTCTTGCAATTAACAATTAAAACCAGCTGATCGTTTGAGATGAGTCGTCATCGAGAACGGACGAGTTTGTACTATACGTCGGTCTCTCAAAATGTTTCTTTTGTGTTTCGTTGTGCAATTAGATTTGTGTACTGAGTAAAAAAATATTTCGAATACTTTTTTATTAATCTTTACCTATCGAAAGAGAAAGTTTTTTTTTCATGATATGTTATCCAAATTAAAAAAATATTTTCATTTTATTTTCATTCCGAATAGAAAGCTTTCACACATTCTTGACATTTTTGTATTAAATTGGAAGATTTTCATCCCTGGGAAGATTTTCATCCCTGGGAAGATTTTCATCCCTGGGAAGATTTTCATCACTGGGAAGATTTTCATCCCTGGGAAGATTTTCATCCCTGGGAAGATTTTCATCCCTGTTAAGGAATTCATAGGTCACTAAATCAAAATAATTTTACTCGTGAACAACATTTTCAATGTGAATGTTTATGTTATTTGTGTAAGGCTGGCACAATTTCATTGTTCTCTCTGTTTATGAACATGTGCTTCGAGTATCATTGCTGTCAGTGCTTTGATTATAATGATTGTTGCTTCTCGAAATTTATGTTTGATCTAACAACACGATTTTTCTAAAGAACGTGTTGCCGTAAGACTCCATGTCGGGACTCTTATTGAGCCCGATTCTAATGTTCCAAGGAACTTTTGCCTTATGGCTCTTGGTTTCGAAAAATTATCTTGTAATGTTCTTTTCAGCTGTAGCGGTTCATTGACATCTTTTTATGCAATTCTAAGTTCTACTGTATTTTCTAATTAATTAATTTCTAATATGTAAGTTATTGGAATGCAGAACTAGGTCCGACCTTTTGGGTGGGTCAGGTCCCTTGACTGACAATTTTTTCAATATATTTTTGACCAATTTCATTGTTGAACTTCCGAAGCATCACTGATACAAATGCCTACATTTAATATATCGATTACTCTAAACATGACAACGAAATTTGACAGAAAAAGTTCTTCAAATAAACCTTCGAAGACCGAATGATCTTTGAGTTCTCATTTTTCTTATAAATTTGCAGCAAGATTTTCAATCAACCACAAATCGTAAATAAAATGCGACTCGTGTGAATTACGGCCCTCGCTTCGCTCTGGCCGCAAACTTCCCACTCGTATGAGTTATATATTATTCGGTTTGATTGCCATTTTGTCAAATTTAATCAGAGTAGATGCGAAGTTTTACAAATGTGGAACGATGAGAGGACTCTTTCACTTTGGTAAAAAATTAAAAAAAAGACCGATAGATGTTCTTCTCTTACAGTTTTGTAAAAAAAGGAAGTCCCCCTGTATTTTACAAAACCGTCACTCGTGAATAAAATGTGGATGGTAATAAACGACCGATAAATTAATTAATTTTTTTTTCGTTTCTTCACTTTTGTCGATTCAGAAAACGACAAAAGTGAGGAATTGACAAAACGTCTTTAAGTTACATTTCGTAGAAAGATGAATTTCCCTAGGAACGAACAAAACGCCTTCTCGTTACATTTTGTAAAAGGATGAATTCGCTAGGAACGACCCGCCTTTGCTTTATATTTCCAAAATCGACAAAGAGTGAAGGAAAGACAATTTTTTTTTACTTTTTACTGATTTACTGAAGAGGTGCCAGCGACATGTACCACATTTCTATCGGTATTTTATTATTTTTTATCGGTAAAATTGAATTTTTCTATTGGTCGAAAATAATATCCCATAAAATTATTACGACTCGTAAGAATTACAGCCCTCGCTTCGCTCTGGCCGAAAACTTCACACTCGTATGGGAGTTGTAACATATTTTGTTTGATTGTTGGAATAATGAATTTTAAAAAAAATATTCAGAAATTTGTTGAGAATGACTTATATCTTATATTGCCTACAAAGAATGATGGTTACATTTAACGTTTTTCATAAAATTTACTACACTTTTCAATCATAGTGTGCTCATGACATTTTTCTGCCGTAAGACCTTGAGTAAAAAAAACATCTTTCTTTGGTAGTAGACGCATTAAATTTGTTATTCAACGATCAAGTTGTTAGTCAAATTTGATAGTCAACTATCAAGTTGTTAGCAGTTCACTAACAAGAGATGTTTACCGGTTAGAGGCTGGACATGTAGTGCCGAAATTTTTCTTTGTATGCTTGCTAAGAGGACCGAAAGTAAAGCTGTCAATTCGCGGGGCGAAAGCTTTCGCTTTCGCCCCTTGAATTCACATTTCTTTACTTTCGGTCCTCTTAGCAAGCATACAAAACTTAATACGTAACTCTTTCGGCCTACTCAATCGATACGTAAATAACTATTCTACTTGTTTCATGCACATTATCGAAAACATACTTATACGATTTACACACACTACGCAACAAAATCAAATTTCATCAAAGTAATCTTTTTCGATTGAGATAGAGGCTATAATCAACAGTGTAAAATCCTGTTTTTCTGTGATAGCTTCCAGATGCTTCGTCCCACATAGCCCATCTTCGAACTTAGCCTCGGTATTTTACTTCCACAAAGTTAAAAAAAAGATTCATCCAAATTGGTTAAAAATTACTCAAGTTATCGTGCCTTCAACGATTTTTTGTTACCCACATTTAACGTTTTTCATACCATTTCAAACATTGCAATAACAGTCAACTTTTTTGTTACCCACATATTTCGGTATTTCTGGTGTAAGACCCTGACTTTCAGTCAAGGGAATTATTGTGGCTAGCTAATGATTTCTTTATCGATACAAACGGGCATTGTACAGACCTCATTTTGAAAAAAAGCTGATTCAAATTAGGAAGTAAAATTGAAAGACACCGACTGTACACAAATGCATCATCATCATGTATGTCATCTCACAATTAATAAACAGAAAATTGTCGTAAAAGAAATCTCACCTCAACCGTTTTGCTTCGTCTATGAATGGTCGTTTTTGGCACTCCGTTAACAGCTTCCATTCCGCTCCCAATCTCTTAGATATCTCTGAATTGTGCATTTTCGGATTATCTTGTGCCATTTTACGGCGCTGACCCCTTGACCAAACCATAAATGCGTTCATCGGCCGTTTAATGTGTTCGGATTGAGCTTTTACTTGAGTGGACATATTTGAACGATGCTAAATTGTTGCGTTTATAGGACACTAAAATAACACTTAAAATGTTCGGCAGAATTTTAATGTTCACCGGCTGAGTGTTTTATTGAGGACAGCAGACTTAAATCACATTTTTTGGATAAAAAACCTTTTTTGTTAGAGACATAAATCACTGCCTTTTATTGTACATTTTACTTTTTAATTTTTTTTTTTTAAATCAAAACAGTACATCATCCACCAAATCAAAGATGTTTTTATTTTTATATTACACAACACCAAGCTTATACGCGCCACATTACAATCAATTTGAAAATATATTTTTTTTGAAGAAACGTTACCGAGATGCTTTCGCGCCAAACACTAAACGTACAATGGTGACAGCATAATGCTGCAATGTTGATATTTTGATAATGACAACAAAATACCCATGAAAATAGATCCTTTTGAGCATGGATCCCGCTTTCAATGGTTGGTTTTTTTTCTATATTTTTATGTCCACGTTATCATTCATACCTTTTGTGTGTTTGCTGATAAAATAAGATAGCAACATATTGAATAGACAACACAAACGCTCAATGTCTTCACACAATGTCTACATTGAAGAGAGGTCTCTTTTAATATGACCGTTTTATACAACCGTTCTTTACAATGGGGTTGAATGGTAGGAACATTGAATGCGCGCGCGATCTCTTTCCGTTTCGTTTGGTTATTTTCGCTGTGGATTGGGGGGCTGGAAAAATACATGTACACCGATGAACCGTTTTCCCGCATGGTATTGCAATCGTAGTATTGCTACAACGATTGAAAAATGATCAATGGAAATTTTAGGGGAGCCTTCAGTGCATATCATTCCGTAGGTATTCCATTTAAAAGAAGGACAATCTTGTCTGGTTCTGGGACCACTTGACGAAATCAGAAACCTATTTAAGACGACCAACCTTGTTAACTATATTCCAAGCTACTTTTCTGTAAAACGGTCCTAAAAAGAAGTTATTCCTTCGATTCAATGAGGTCCAATCTCCCCTAAATATGAATTTCCAAATTGAGCGCGACTATCATCCACTGTAAACTCTTTCCATAGCAGAGTTTTTCTCACATTCCCCCTGAACGATAAAAAATTGAAAAGAGTCATGCGCTGCAGCTGTGCCAATGAACATTGTGGAGGAGTGGTTTTCTTTATGTTTTTACCAGCAACAAGTTGTTTAATGCCATTGTTGTGAGCGCTTCTTTTTGTCTTGTGAACATAAAAATTTCTTTCACCACAACAATGACGGTGAATAGAAGGGCGATTTGGAGATGATGGCACTTGACTTAATGTGTTAATTATTAAGGTTTCAATGAATGTGTCCGTCAGTGTAGTATACCTTATATGTTCATTATATGTCCGTGGTGAAGCATTTTTATGTTGTGAAGTTATATGAAAACCATATTAAACGATATAGCGACCATTTACATCAGATTATACTGCGTGCAAACATAACATATTTTACCTGATTTAGACCGAATTCGTCTTAAAAGAATAAGAGAAAATTTTAGGGGTCCTGTGCTGTTATCGGAAATGGTTTGAACAAACAAAACAATTTACAAAGGAAACAATGTTATCTCTCGTTGGATTAACTTTCGAATAATATGTTTTATGTTCACATGATACATACGGATGAGAGTCAGTTTGTAACGCAAGTGACTGTTGAAATTAAATCTTCACCAATTTTCTGAAAGGTAAAGAGTTTAATCGGAAACATCAAGATGAGCCCTATTAGAATCACAGAAACCGTCAATCAATCAGGACAGAAACGTCTAGTTATCTGCTATCGACAACGGTGCTAAAAAAAGCGATGATATTTCACTACTGTTCGCTTATGTAGCAAAACATATAACTTAAAAGTAAGTTAAAACTAATGAAGTAGACGATTTAGTATAAAACATTAGACAACAAAGGAAGTACAAGATTTATTTATATCATGTTACACTTGTCGTTTGTAAACGTTTAAGAACACGTATTCGAACTGACGTAAATCAACTTTAAAAGGCAAGAGGCGAGCGAAGCTGAGGTTGAAAAGGCATTTTATGTATCCCTGGGAGGTGCGGGAAATGATTAAACAAGCTATTTCGAATAAAATTTTAAGTTTTTTCTCTGTGTTGGCATTATTGCACATATTTTCTGTTTGTTGATTCAATTTCGTCAAATTGTATTCAGTTTGATGGATTTTCTCGTTACCTTTCCAAAGTGCCCACAGTTCATGAACCCTAGATAAATTAGGCTTAATTTTGGGTATTTTCAACCAACTTTAATGATCGTTCTGATTTTTTTTACTTTTGTGGTTTTCCGATCTCCTTATATTCCAACGTTGTTAGTGGAATGATGAATAAATGCATTTAATAAAATATAAAGTTTGATTGGACTTGGTTAGACCTTTCCAAAGACAACACGTAGAGATTCGACTGCTTTCAGATGAAATTTGAGGAAAATTTGGTAAATTTCAGCGTTTTTATTGCTTTTTTTGACTTCCTTACACTTTATCCTTTGTTTCGTAGATCTCGTCAAGACCTTTCCAACGAATCCCTACTTAATGGAATTGAACCACTTTTAAATGAAAATTGAAGAAATTTTTGTCAATTTTAGAGTGTTTTTAGCGCTTTTTCGCTTTTTTTTCTATAAAATTTTCCTTCCCAACTTCATAGCTCCGGTACTAGCAGACCCAATGGCACCAAATTTCATCCTATTTTCTAGTACTCGATTAGATCTAGGAAATAGGATGAAATTTGACATAGGATGACGAGGTGGCCTCGCAAATTTCCTCCAGACTTTCCATTTTCCAGGAAAATCGTGAGGAATATGGATACATTAGAGGAAATGTAGGAGGTCATCACGCAACCTATCTTTGTCAAATTTCATCAGCTATATGATTGCCTTTTGAGGTCAATGAGAGAAAGCGACCTGATTCGAGACGTTGAACTCAACAATTTATTTTTTGCTATAATAGAACAACGTCCTTTCATTGATTTCTGTACGGTATTAACCACGGCCTAATATTTGACAAAGTTTCTCAAATGTTTGCACAATTTTTGTGAAACATTTGTGAAACTTTGCAAATATTAGGCCCTGGTATTAACCCTGAATTGTTTTTATTTAATCGGTTTGTTACTTAAGAATAAACAAACATCCATTCAAATAGGTGTACGTACTCGTTCGCTGCACTTCACTCGTGAGTAACTATAATAATACAACTTACTTATTAACCTACTGACCTTTTTCATTGTAATTTTTTTTTTTTTTCATTGAAACACTGCACTGCTCTTTACAGTACGGCCACCACACCAAAGACGAATGTTTTTACTTTATAGACCTTTTAAGTTGAAAAAAAGACTAGATGGTCTGGAGGGATGAATTGACAGTTGACAGCTGTGATCGGTTCGCTTTTGGTCACTATCGTTCACTTTTCACTTTTATTCAACGAAAGTGAACATAATCAATGAAAAGCGAACCGATTGCAGCTGTCAATTCATCCCTCCAGACAACGCACTTCAAGCAAAGGTGCTATTAATGACAGCTGCCAAATAGAGTACTATTTTGTATGAAATTTTATCCCCACTCTTTTTACAAGGTAAAATTTTGTATGGAGCACTGTCAAGTTTCAGTGCCCTATTTAGAGTACCACTTTTGCTTGAAGTGCGTTGCTCCAGACCATCTAGTCTTTTTATAAACTTAAAAGGTCTATTAGAGCAATTTTTCACTGACCATTTTATTGATCATACTCGTTTGTTTCAAACGATTACGCAGTTATTAGAATACTATACGTTCTTTGAAAGGGAACACCATCAGAATCAGAGTCTAAGTTTAGTTTATATTGTCGGCTAAAACTTGAATAAAATGCATTATTTAACAATTGGGTTTGTGCTGTTAGTTCCTGCATCAGTGATAATTTCCACGGATTCTTCGATACAAATAATGTGCTTAGGAACGACCATGATAAATGTTTATTGCAGTGATTCCGACAAGGACCAAAGTGAACTTCTAAATCAAGGTGAATATACAATTAACAGTGATCATCCACTATCAGATTTTAGTTGGGTCTTGTTTGATGCCTGCTATCTGAAATCCTTTCCACACAAATTTCTCGAAAAATTTGTTGCTGCCGAAGCAATTTATTGTCCTCGCTGTGGTGTTCGGACGATAGACAGTGAGGACTTTCGTGAAAATTTTAAAGATAAAATCTGCAGAATACAACGACATCACTCAATTGCCATCACATTTGTTCACTAATACTCCAAAAATTTCATACAAATTACTCTAATTTTATAATCAGATCATTTGAATGACGCAGGATTATTCTGAAAAATCTTGCCTTGCACTAGTTTATTCGTAAAAGTAGGAATTGTAGTGCTCGTGCTAGAAGCAGTGCTATGAAGAATGAATAGCTATTTAATTATCCCATGTGGACGGTAGATTTTCATGCAACTACCAAATAACGGGAAAAATTTATGAAATTTGATTTGATTTTTGACTTTAAGGTTCAGTAACTTCAGGATGTGGAGAGTGAGTGTAAATGAAAACTAATAGTTAAAAATAATATTAAAACAAATGAAGTAAAAGATTTTCTCTCAAACGCTATGCGTACTCTGAACCAAGATCGATGCTTTGAACAAAAGATGCAACTGATTTAATGTTTACATGACGATACTCTCGCGGATTCTAAATGGTTTAGTGCTATGATGAAAAACTAGCAATTGGTTCGCTGTTATGTTGGATTTTTATACAAACCTGCCTGTCACTTGTGGTTACATTTTTAATCATTACTGACGCATCTAAGGTAACTGTGAATCTATTCAATCCATATATATTTCCACCAATTCTCTACAAACAATTCCTAGCCAATCAAATTCTTGAATCAATTCATTTTCATTTCCTCTTTAAAAGAAGCGCCAACCGAAATATATTTTTCCTCAAATTGTTAACACAACATTATCTAAAGCGCGAATGTCTCTAAAACATAAATTACGCTCAAGCCTCGCTTTTCTACTCATATCATTATCCGGAAAAATTTTCCTTGTGAACCGAATGTTCTCATGTTGAATGTGCATCGAGAGATTTAAATCCACGAGAATAATATAATGGCATATAATAGCGAATAATGTCCATTATTCGAAAACAAACGACTATACTGTGTTATTCTGATAACAGCATTGAATAAGGAAAATGCTACAAAAAGATTATTTAATGTGCGAGTGTACGTGTGGCGTGATTGTTATAATGGGTTGGAAAAGGGTGGAATGAGAACAACTAGTTATAACAGAAATGCAATGATTTTCTTTTAAGAATTATTACGTGAAGTTGGTACAATGTTACCCGTGAAGATGAATTTGGAGGGCAATTTAATGAGGTTAAAATATTCAATATATGAACGGTGTAATGTAAAGCGACTAGCACACTCTGCAACTTAGAAACTAAAGAGTAGACTCAAAAATTAGTTTAAAAATTATAGTGAGATTATAGATGATGGGAGATGCTTGGAGATGGAGATGATTCCATCCAACTTTCTATGAACAAAATAATCTACTCGCATCTCCAAGCACCTAGTGTACCACTAGTGCACAAATCCTTTGATTATTGTCCAATGAGGGATTCTTCTGAAAAACAGAACACCGAAATCGGACGCATTTTCTATTGGAATTTTTTATATCTGGCCAGTAAGGTATTTGACCCCAGAAGCCAAAACTACTTTCAAAAAAATTCTTCCAAGCTTGTGTGGCTTGTGAGGTGATCCAAAACCAAAAAATTGCACTTTTCTTACAAAAGTTTCTTCAGTTACACGAGCCGTACAGGGTCGTGTGGGGTGTCATTAGAAAGGTAATTGCATGTACTTCCGGGGCAAATAGGGTCTTATTGGGTTTAAAATTCATCCACACTGAGATATGTATAGTTGAAGTTTTCAACCGAAAAAAGACTGAAAACTTACACTTTTCTTACGGAAATTTCTCGAGGTACGCGAAACGTACATGGTCGTGTGGGGTGTCATTAGAAAGGTAATTGCATGTACTTTTGCTTGAACTGCATGGATTCGGTCTTTTTTTTTTTAAATAAATTGAAAAAATTACTGAAGAAAAGTAGAGCCATCGAAAGACTTTCATGTCGATCCAAAGTGGAAAAACATCTTGGGTGGGACAGGTTCTTTCAGGTGATCTACTGTTACTTTAGTATCGAACTAGGTTGAGATAAGCGAAATTTGGAAAGCCAATTGGCGCAAAACCCGAACTAACCGGAAATTTACAGCGCCGCACTTGCAGTGACCGCAGTACAAATTGACTGACCACGTTCATTTAATAGTCATTAATATTGCGGAGAGGTTCTTGCAAAAATCGCAAAATTAGAATTGTGAAGTGAAATGACAATAACGATAATCACGGCAGAGTAAGGTAGACCAAGAGCAGAGGACGAAATAGTCATTTGTGTACCTGTTTTGGACGATTGATTTAAGGCAATTTCGCGGATTGTAGGCCGAACGAAGTGAGGCTTACAAGCGAAAGTGCCTTAAATCAACCGTCCCAAACAGGTGCACATGTGAGTTTTCATGCAGAGGGAAACCCGAGAAAATTCGAAAAATTGCCCTCATTTTCGGCCCCGAAGCATGAAAATACATTTAAAGGGACCTGAATACCGTTACAATCGTTTACGTATTCGATTCATGCATTTGCATGAGTAAGCGTTTCGCACCAAAATCAAAGCCATTTATGGCCCTCGTCAATTCTACTGCTCTTGCCTGCGCGTTACACTGCTGTGCAATAATTCATTCTCGATATTTATGTAGAGATTATCAATGACCGAATCTCTACTTAGATAGTTGACAGTGCAGTTGTAAAAATTATAAAAACAACAACGCAAAGTGAAAAGGTCACATAACTTGCGAAAGTTTAAAGCCGATGAAAGTCACAATCATTTACAAGTAAAAGAACAGTAAAACTTTTGTTGTCGATGTAATCTTTTCTCGGCATACGAAAACATTTTTCTCCTGCTAAAGGAAACATTTTCCCAGCCCAATGGGAAATATCGACCGTGTGTACATACAACGGACGGACGCAGAAAAAGGCAAGAGAAGAGTATTAACTTACTTTCACTAAAAATCGATTTTCAATTACAATCATCCGACACAATAAATACCACAATGGTTATATTCGGTGTGTTTTGTTGTTCGAAAGACAGACACTTGAAAGAGAAAAGTCAATTGAAAATGTTTTAGAAAAATGGTCAACAGTATTTTGTGTGTGAATAAGTCCATTGTCAATAACCGCAATATAAACGAAGCCTCCAGCATCAGCAAACAATTCTTTCGACTGGTCCCATTCCAATATCATCGTGCTAGCATACATAAACACAACCCCGGACCCAATGGAACTAGTTCATGATTCAAACAATGCACGATACAAAATGAATAGAAACGAAAACGTTGTTTTTCCATCTTATTTGCCTTTCTGTTTTGTGAAAATAATCCAGAGAAAAATATTTTGCTCTTGAATGGAATCAGTTCTTGTGATAAAAAGGTTTTTTTTTATCATCTCGGTTTTGATGTATAAATATAAATATAAAAGTGTACATGACTGGGGTGAGTGGAGTGAGTGTTACATTACATATGTATATACAGTACCGCCAATGTGAATGTGACAATGATAATAATAATATAAAAGGGGGAATGATGATATATTTTGAATAAGCGTTAACTTATTGTTATGGCATTTATAAGCTGTTATATTTATGGTTCGTTTGTGAACTTAGAAGAGGGGAATGGGTATCTATTTGGGCATCATTTGAAGCTCCGGTTCAATACGATCGATGTTTAATTACTAAACTGAAGTTAATTAGTGAAACGGTAGACAATAGTGACAAGGCAAACTTAAATATTTGTATAAGTAAATAAGTGGCTCTGTGTCACTCCATCAATCCATTGATATCTTCTATTGGCAAAATCGATCGTGCGACACAATTTAGTGTAAGAAAATTTGAGATGTCGCTTCGGTTGATAGTATCTCTAAATATCAGATTAGAGATACCTGTGCCCCAACGTATAAAGAATCATAAAACTTAGTGACATATTTCTGGCCAAGACATTCTTCAAATCGATTTTTCACCATGATGGCTCATTTTTGGTCAAATGGAGAAAAATGTAGAACACAAGCAGATCTACATATTTCTCCATTTGGCCAAAAATGAGCCATCATGGTAAAAAATCGATTTGAAGAATGTCTTGGCCAGATATACACTGACAAAAAAGTTTTCAGATTATTAACTGTGACAGTAATCTTTCCCCAGGTAATGTAATTTCTCATACAAAAACAGCATTACCTGTCACAGATAATGTGATTTTTGTATGAAAAATTACATTACCTGGGGACGCAACCGTCAACTTTTTTCTCAGTGTATGTTACTAAGTTTTAATATTTTGTAAATAAAATGGTTAATTCTTAAATGCTAGAAGTCTCAGCTGTCCATCAACACCACACTTGCGATGACTCATGTCAACAGAGTGCCGATATGCTGCGTGAATAAGTGAAATGTGTCCTTCCACGACGAAATTTTGTGCATGATTTGAAAACTCTTTGAAAACACCGCTGCGATTAACAACGTTAGATATTTTGTTCTTTATATAGATATTTGGGTTCCTGGTCACATTACTCTCATCTGGGTTCCTGGTCACAATACTCTCATCTGGGTTCCTGGTTACAGCGGTATTAAGGGTAATGAAAAAGCCGATGAACTCGTAAGCCAATGAAAGCTAAAGCCGGATCAGGTTCTCGATGATTTGATAGAACTCTGATAAGATATTGTGATCGTGAATTGTTTTATTGATGATAGATTGACTGAGTGGGGATGGACGTTGAATGGCCTTTACATGGAATTAGTGAATCAGTCAAAAAACCCTTAAAGAGTAAATGTGACGCAAGTCCTTTATCTTACTTAGAAAAAACTAGGCCCCACCACTTGGGTGGGTCATTTCCCTTGACTGACTATCAATACTTTAAATAATTCCAGTCCCAGTTGTCTTACCATTTTTAAAAAAGCTGTTGTTTTGAAAAACACAAAATTATAGTCAGATGAAAAAGCCTCTTAGTCTCTTTGCTACATCATCACAACGCTTTTAAAATGGCATATTTCTTGCCTACCTCTTGAATAAATTAAACTCGTGTGAATTACGGCCCTCGCTTCGCTCTGGCCGCAAAGTTCACACTCGTTCAAATATTCATAAGCCTAAGCATGGAAAATAGGAAATTATAACACGATGTGATGAGGAGAGGCATTTTTGAGTATGTTATACATATACTGAGAAGAATACAAACAAACAATACTTACAACGATTGAATATTGTCTCCTAAAAAGCGCAATGAGTGGAAGGTCTAGCGAAGTACGTTTAACTCCTGATATGAGTCTCCTATATAGTCTACTAAAGGCGCTGAAAAGGTGGCGTATTTCTTGCCTACCTCTAAAAAAAATCTTTTTAAGAATACGGATTTCACGCAAAAATTGTCGTATATCCCAGATTACTAGTCCAATTAAATTCCAATGTTCGAGTTTAACCACATGAATTACGCTACTGGTCGAAATTGATTTTTGAAGCGTCTGAGAATTACTCGAGCTATCGGTTTCTCAAGCATGCAAGCAAAAACTCTTTTGGGAAGTACTTCTTAATTGTTAGACCAGAAATCCAGAATTTCACAACTCGTCAAATAAGAAATTTTTCTGGAAATCCGTTGCAAAAATGTCGTGGTATAACAAGTTATGTTTACAATTACTCCAAACTCACTACTCCAATATCATTCTCTGTCAATTAAAACAAAAAAAATTGAAAATCGGGTAAAAATTACTCAAGTAATCGCGCGGTAACAAGAGAAAGCGTCTGTGTAGAATTTCTCCCATCTCGTTGTTCGAACATTATCCATCTGCAAACTCAGCCTCAAGATTTTCAATCTTCGTCGATTAAGACAAAATCTTTGAAAATCGGATAAGAATTATGGAAGTTATCGCGGTAACAAGTAAAAAATTCTCTTGAGAATTACTCCCATCTCATTACTTCAATATTGCCCATCTACGAACTTAACCTCATGATTTTCATTCTCCGTCGATTAAAACCAAAATTTTGAAAATCGGTAAAGTATTACTCGAGTTATCGAGTCCACAAGAAAAAGCGTCTGTGTAGAATTCCTCCCATCTCGTTGTTCTAACATTATCCATCTGCAAACTCAACCTCAAGAATTTCAATCTTCGTCGAATAACACAAACAATTTGAAAATCTGATAAGAATTAGTGAAGTTATCGCGGTAACAACGTCAAATTATTTTTAAAACTTGGTAGTGGACTTGCGTCACGCCCGCTTACTAACGTTCGGGCATGATTACTGTTAATTGTTTTAGAAGTAACAATTGAATTGATCCTTGTTAATTAGAATTGAATAGTGGAGCCTACGTTTGTCTTTAAATTTCATAAACATCTGGTATCAACAACTATGTCAAAAATAGGTGAAGAACTTTGGCCAGCGTCCCCTTAAATAAAGCCTAAAAGTAATAAACTAATGAAGTACCAGATTTTGCGGATTATGTTGCGATACGAGTAATGTGACAAGATTTAAGTACGAATATTCTGCAATAAAAATAGTTATTTTATGTTGAACCTTCCAGTTCTTACTTCAGAAAAAACTTTCTTTTCGATTTAATTTGAAATTTAGTTTGAAAAATGTCTCAAATTTCAACGAATTTCACATTTCACCCGTAAAATTAAAGTTCAGTGAGACATAGTTTCGAAAAAGATTCAAAGCTCTAATGAAAACAACTCTCCACATAAGAGTTTTGATGAAATTACGAAAGATGGATCTGATGTTCATCATAATTTTTATTTTTGTATATAAGTTGAACTTACATTGCTTTCTTTAACTTAGATCCAAGAATAAATAAGCCAGAAAAACCAAACTTTCTTTGAACCTTGTTCGATGTGAATATTTTTAGAGACCATAAAGGAATCATAAGACCAACCGTAAACAAGGATTCAAAAAAGCTCATAAAAATTCTCTACACTTTTTCAAAGTTAAATTTTTTCCTATGTGTCCTTAAAATGTCATGAAGTTAGATGGCGCTGCCATGAGGTTAGATCATTCGAATTTCGAATAAACTTTTCTGAGAAACAAACCAAAGAATTCTTACCCTAAACGAACGACTTTCTTCTCGTCACATGAACATATATATTCCACGTAATGCAACCATAACGATGGAATCAACTATTTCAAGTAAGAAACGAATATATAGGTGTGTACAGGTGCTAAATTAAAATAAATTAGAATTTACGCACGTCTAGTCACAATGGTAGCGATGTGCAAACAATAAATTCTAGATTCTCCTGCCAAACATTACGTGTATGTTTACCACTGGCTGGCAAACAATTTCTTTCAGCATCATCAGAGTGTCAATATTCAGTGGTATTTCACAATAAAGCTAACACCGAAACAGTCGGAAAATGATCTTACGTGCAGGAGAACTAATTAGTAACCAAATTAGTGATGTGATGCGTACTAATTTAATGACTGAATTTTCGATTAATTGAATTAAACGGCACATCTAACCCAACTGAATCGCATATTATTTATGACATATATTTGAATGGCAGCATTAAATACCACTGCCATGTATTTATTAACGATGTATTTGAAAAAAATGTTGTTGAAGAGGCTCTTGAGCTTTTTTCAAATGAATAAGGCTATTGAAAGTGTGTAAAGGCATTAAAACACATTTGATAGAATATCAAAGCTCTTTTATGAGCTCACATTTCATAAAATACTGTTATAGAACTTTTGAATGGCCGTATAATGTATCCAGTTGCAGATGGTTGTAATTTGAATTAATAGCACGGAGCAATCATAACGATACGGGAAATTAAATTACCGAGTTGTGCGTTGCTGGTTTAATAAAATTGAAATTTTCTTTTTATTGTACGCTTTACCCTTTTCATTTCAATGACGTCATATCTTGAATGGACGTTGAGGTAAAATTGTATGGAGATAAAGGGCTCAAGCGTTAGTGTGGATGTATAACCGAAATGAATTCGGGTTTTTCAATGATGTGGTTCAAAGAAATTTAAATTTATTTAATTAGCGGAACTTTATTCAGTTGATGAAGGTATGTCCTACTATTTCTATTTCCTTTGTCTAATGTCAATTACCCTAAAGTCAGATGACAATTACCCTTATTTACATACTGTTTTATCTACTACATAGATGATTTTACCTATTTTATCGACTTCTCGTTTTAGTTTAGCGATAAAATTTGAGATATATATTTTCTCTCATTGTTATCCCATCGTGTAATGTCTTTCACAAAACGATCCAAACGTCAGAATCCACTAATATAATCATCATCTGCTATCGACAACGACAGCAAAACAAAACGATGAGCTCTGACAAATGTATTTTTTATAAAGCAAAACATATAATAAAACTAAAGAAGTAAAAGATTTTCCATCAAACACTAGCTTACGATTAGTGAAATGGTTGTGATAAATTAGATTGTTTAGTTAGACTACACAGAATACGAAGCATTACCATCTCTGACAGAACTGAGTTCTTTATCTCCTCTTGTTCTACTACTATTTATAATCAGTAATGTTAACCAATGATGTCAAAGTAAATGTAAATGTAATGATCAGATTTTGGTCTCTATCCTTTGTCATCAAAAATGCCTTTACGTACTGACGACTATTTTTTAAGCTTCTAAATTGTTTGTATTACTGATTCACAATTTTGTATCTTCTCTGTGCGAGAAATGATCAGACAAAAAACACTTATAACGTAGCTCCTTAGAATTGTATACATACTGGAGCTACGCCGATCGTGTGTTATAGTTTTCTCTTTTTATGGAAATAAAAGAAAAAAAAAAGAAAAAAGAGGATTGATATGAGGAAGGTGACGTTCAAAGATCCGATACGCAAATATTTAACTTTACAACCAATTCTTTATATTACAAAAAAAAACATTTTCTTTTTTTTGAATAGAATAGAAAGGGTGCTACGCGATCTCAAAGTAATTCCCGAAAGATGTGTTTTCATTTTGGTCGATAACACGATAACTTCCAAAATGAGTGTGAAGTTTGTGGTCAGAGCGATGCAAGTCTATAAATTTCACAAGAGTTTTTACAAGTGCTGAGAAATCAATATCGTTTCAGCGCTTTTTAACAGGAAGAAACTTTAAGTCTTTATTTTCCTCTTGTTTAAGCGCTCACGTTACGGACTTAATTCAGAAAATACACTGACTCTTATGCATATGGAACAAATGGAACAAACCAAAACTCACAGTTTGCGGTCTCCTTTCTATTGTTAATAGTTATCCAAAAATCCATTGAAAAATTTTTCAGTTAAGAGACCTATCCATGTGGTGGGGCCTAGTTTCAATAAAAGTTTCAAATAACCTACTTTTCTGACATAAAGATGTAACTAGAGCTAATGTTTTCTAATCTCATTGCAGAGAAAAAAAAAACAGTTATTATCAACCAAATTTTGATCTAGGTTTGCTTTAAATTTTTACCACCTGATTCGAACTGAACCTTAACATTTTTAACTGACCTAAATTAGCTAAAAACTGAAAATCAGTAAAAGTTAAGATTTCAGTTATATTTAGGGATTTTTTAGGTATGTCTGAAATCTGACTTCATTTAACCGAAGTTTTATTGATTTTCAAAATTCAGGTAAATTCAGGTCACCTCAGTTCATATTGAAATATTCTGAATTCAGGTTCATATGAAAGGATACCTGACCTGTTCCAAGTCTTACTCAAACGTATATAATGAGCTGAGGGCAGTTGCTAAATACTTTCAGATTTTATTGACTATTCTATCTGGATCGTCTAACTTTTCAGCGTGCTACCTTTGCCTCCTAGGTTACCTTTAAGCCTTCAGGGCCGCACTGGTCATATTGTGCAATCGGGAAAATTCTTATATCGACGTATCTTTTGATAAAATTTAGCGCCTTTTAGTAGCCACTCTGCCTCTGAGTGCTTCAAAAATCCGAAAAAACGGCGTCAGTAAAATCTCAGGGAAAAATCAATCGATTTTCGTGATTCTTTTTTTTCTTGTGTAAGGAATAGATGGAAGTATAAGATAGGGTGAGGGTACAAAGAAGTTCGATGCTCCTCACGTCACGGTGTCGGCACTGGCCCAAAGTCAAAAAATATTTCGAAAATACGAAAAACGTCCCCATTTGTCAGTCAGATTTTTAGCAGGTCATGTTTAGTGTCAATCGAAAGGTAATTTCAGTGAAACATGATCTGCTTAAAAATCTGACTGACAAATGGACACGTTTTTCGTATTTTCGAAATATTTTTTGACTTTGAGAAGCATCGAACTTCTTTATACCCTATTTTATACTCCCATCTACTCCTTACACAACAAAAAAGGAATCACGAAAATCGGATTATTTTTCACTGAGATTTTACTTACGCCGTTTTTTCGGATTTTTGAAACACTGTGGCTCTGTAAGCCTTTTGGGTAATTATTACCTTGGACTTACTTTCGACTTTGTTGTAAAGTTTCCATCCATAAAGTGGCCAAATGTACCCTACGTTGCCGAAGAAAGTGATCCAATAAAAAAACACGAAGCGTAACCATTTATAAGTTTTTTTTTTTAATTTTTATTTTGAATACTGATTCTGGCATAGAGACGTTTCTACGAAACAAAATTACATATTTTCTAGTTTAAATTTCGCATGCATGGTGGGTGCATTTAAAAAGATATGTTTCTATGTTCATTTATAATACAATTTAAAATTACCGACATATTCAGTTGAAACAAAGTTTTGATTAACGCAGAATGTAATTGCAATTTAATTGGCCAATTATTATGCTACAAAATCCAATTTTATTTTAAACGAAATATCATAATACAGTTAGGAGATCATAAAATTCACTTTGCATTATACGGAAATAATTTTTTAACTTTTAGAACAACGAAAATCCCACTTTCAACAACTCGGCTCCCAATAATCTAGGCCGTCGCCTGATTAACAACAATTTTGTAGACCGATAGTCTACAGAAAAGTAATGATTAAATGAAGTAATCAAAACGTTATATCATGCTCTAGGCCGCTTTCTAATCTATAGCCATACGATTTAGCACTGCTGCAAACATTCACTCCTTTGGTACCTATTTCAATGCTGAACGCACATTGAGTACTCTAAATCGGTTGTTATTACAAGAAGGTTTTTTACTTGTTTTACTGACCGGTAGAAGCCGACAGATCGTAAGATTATTCTAAAAGGAACTAACTTGATCGAAACATCTTTTGTAATGTCTCGTATGTGTTCAGCACAGTCTGTTTGGTCACCAATGTTTGGGTATGAGCTGAAATATGAAAACCGAAAGTCAGAAGTTTAAGTAACCACTTCAACCTAAGGATCGAAGTGGTGACAAAATGCGTTGTATTCGCAAGTTTTTGTTCAATAAATTTGGTCATTTACTACTTCAAAAGAAGTGCCCAAGAATAACCTAATCGACGCCTAATCTATTCAACAATTCAAATTTAAAGAACCAATTTCAGTCATTGCTATGCTACAGCATATAACCTTCAGCTTACGACAGTGAAGCAGCGCTGCATGAAATTTTGGTCACGTTGTTTAATCACTACATCAGGGGATGTTTACCAATCATAGCTGTTAATTAACACATTTTTTTTTCGAAAGATTTTGATTAGCCTAATGCCACATACATCTAATTTACGCTGTGACAAATGTTACGACGAATCAATTACATTGCCTAATTTCATTGCCCCTTATCTGGTCAAAAAATTACCGTCAACGGACGCCTGAAATCACCACTTTGTGGATACTGGTAATTACCACTTCCACTATACGATTGTGTGTCTAACTGGCCATCCGAATTGTTAAGCTGTCCCTTCTCCGCATCGCTCATCTGCGACGACGAATCACGCTCATCCAAATTACTGTTATTGTTGTTGATGATCGTCGCATTATTTACCATATTATTCCTAGCAACTTCGGCATTATGCTGTTGTGCACTGTAGATCTTTGAAATGTCAAACGCATAATTGGCACGATCCTGATAGATTTTCGAATCGAAATAGGCTTTCGTTAATACGGACGGATCGAGGTACGGACCAACATATGGACTAGCATTTGGTCCCTTTGATGAGTCGTAGAGGCCGGATGATCCCAGGTAACTGTTGCGATCTAATGCGAACTTTGATACGTCCATTTGGGATGATAGGGAAGCCTTAAACAAGATAAGAAAATGCAAATTCAGTGATAAAGCTGGCAAATCTACCTGTCTTTAAAAACGAGCAATCAGTTGTTAGCAACAGCGATGAAAATAAGCAAAGAGTTCTGGATAATGTTGTGTTATATAACAAAATGCATGTTAGAACAAATGAAGTACAAGATTTTCCATCAGCGACCAGAAAACAGTTAAAACGACGGAACCAACAGATTCATTAGTATAATTATTGGGGGCGAAAGCGTTCAAAATAACTTGAAACAGGAATAAATGTTTGAAAGGGTTCTAGTCAGAGACAAGTTGAAAATTCCAAAACTAAACTTGTTCGTCACTATGCTGTGCTATGGAAGGATTGTAGCCCTGATTATAAATCACGAAGTAAACAAATTTTAGGATGTCAAGATCATGAGACAAATAGTTTCGTCTCGCCCACACCAATGTAATTCCCATTTAAAACTGGAATACCTCTTGACCCAAACGTCCTAGAATTTTTCCACTTCGTGATTCCACCCATAACTTTTTGGATTCCTAACTAACACTTTTTTAGTGTGTCGAGTAGTGTTTCAATAAGAATTGGTTTGACTTTGGGTCCTACGGCTCATATTTACACAGGCGCTCCATCTAGACTTTAACTCTACAAAAGAATTCGAAAGGGCTTTGTCCGAGTGCTACTATATTTCGATCGAATCACTTAATCAATGCCAAAACAAATCTCCCACAACAAAACACCGAATTAATTCCAAAACAAATGTTCCGCCTACGGTCACGTCAAGTTTTGTGTTTGATATCTAATCAGCTATGGGAAAAACGGTTGCACCGAACAATGTAACAGCAGAATATTAATCACGGAAGACACATAAATGATTGTGTCTGCTTATGTTTCACGTTATAGTATATTTGTTGAATGAGTTTTTACACCATCATCGTCGTGGCCTTCATTCATAAAACCAAGTCTTTCTTCGACTTTTTCTAATGAATAATTATAGAAACAGATTTGTGTGTGGAAGAAGAAAAAAAAATTAAAATAAATCCTCTTGAAGTGGTTACAAAACGTAGCACACAAAAGACGATGGCTACTGTTTTGCCTTGCCTTCATATCCATCATCCATCGAAAATCTACAAAAATTACCATATAATTATGTGAAAGCACTTCATATTCCACACACCAATTCCAAAATTCATTATATTTTACATCGTTTTAACAAAGGCGCGAGAGGCGAAGAGAGAAAAAAATCTTATTAAAATTTGTGTATTTAACTGAGAAAAAAACTAATAATAAAAACATCAGCAGCGTCCCATTAACATTCACAAAATGTGTATTTTCTTACAGAGTTAAATTGAAATATTATTGGCAGCCTTCATTCAATTCCTTCTAGATCGAACAGTGGATTTCAGTAATTTAATTTAATTTTATATAATTATGCAACAAAAAGGTGTTTATTGTTTGGCCAACAATACCCCCAGCATATAGACATTGGGAACAACAACTACAAAAAAAAAAACGTTAAATAAAAACTACCATACACTTTGCTATAATTACGGGTCTCGAGACTCGACACCACACAATGGATCTCAAGAGAGATAACTACTTAATTATATAGACATGGGAAGCGTATTAAAGAGCACATTGATTGAGGATAAATAATGATGACTGGATGGTGAGATGAAGTGATTTAATAAAATTTGTGTGTTATGAAATGTTTATGTGTATGAGATGGATGGATGGTTATTTAACGGACAAGGAAAAAAATAGTAATCAAGTGTAACGCTATGAAGAATGGTTAAAGGGTTAAATATCAAAGGAAAATGTTGGATAGGAGGAGGTTACGAAATTATTAATTTTAAATGTAAATAAACAAACAAGTGTTGTAGGTCTCTGTGTTGATAAAAACGATTTTTCTTCTTCTTCTTCGTCACATTATTCATTTATTTTGAATATACAAGGAAAACGATACAGAAAACAATTTTTTTTTCTTCTCTTCACATTTTCATGACGAATGTAAATGATATTTTACAATAAATAATAAATTAAAAATGACAACTGAACAATACCTCCTTAACGAATCATAAAGCGATTGTGCATTGTATGTCGTACACAAAACCGAAATAATAATAATATTGTTGAGATGGGACGTGTACCATACAAGAAAATAAAAATGAAACAAAAACACAAAATGACATTGAGATAAATGAATAAAAATGAAACTTTTACTTCGGCCTAAAACAAGTGTGAGAAGAGAATTAAAAGAAATCTTTAACGCCTATCCAAACAATACTAAATAAAACCAATTGTTGAACTCTGACTCTGACATATTTTACATTCTTTTGCTTCATCGTCGAATGATTCACCAACTCTTGCGTGAAACGCTGCATTAACCAAGAGCATAAAACATTTGGTTTGTACTAAATATGGATTCTGAGAAACATATCGCCCTGGTATTGAAATCGTATTAATATGACACGGATGCATCATTATCTTTGAAATTTTTTTAACAATTTGAACGGACACGTTAAATGTCGCATACGGCTATTCATCAGTTATCGACAACGACAACGAAAATAATGACAAACTTTGGGTAATATGAACCTTTATAAAGTGAAATGCATGAAGTACAAGATTTGAACAAGATAAATCCAGTCACATACGGCTATTCATCTGTTATCGATAACGACGACAAAAATAATGACAAGATCTGTGTAAATATGATCCTTTATATGGTGAGATGCATGTTACAAAAATTGAAGTACAAGATTTGAAATCAACAGATTAAAAATACTTTGATCGATGGAAGAAATAGACCCGGTAATAATACTGGTCACATGCTTGTCGTCTGTAACAGGTTAAAAATAATTTAATCTATCGAAGTAATAGACCTCATAATAATACTGGTCATATGCTTGCCGTCTGTCTACAGGTTAATGTAGAAACTACTATCGATACTGGGTAGAGGTGTCATGTCAGAGCATCAAACGGATAGCCATTCACTCGTGTTTCATATTATTCGTAGTAAGTCCATCACCTGTAGCTTTACAGAGCGACGAAGGACGAAAAACATAATCAAAACTTTTCATTAGTTCATTGACAGTAAAGTTATAAATACGTTTCCTTTGCGTAGCTCTGTGAAGAATGAATTAGCTTTGACTTTGTGAAGATAATTCACCTTCTGACAACTGACTTTTTATTGTACACTTTGCAGCCATTGAACAAGACTTTCAGAAAGATTGATTCATTCTATTGGCGGTACAAACTTAAACTAAAAAATAGAAACGTTGACCTGGCTTCTGGTTAACGTATAGCTTACCGAGCAACAACTGTTGCTTTCAGTTCTCTGAGAGTAAGTTGAAATCAGAGTCTGTTTGTAAGATTTGAAAACTTTGAAAATGACCTAGAGGACTCAGAGCGGTGAACGAAAATTACTGGCTACCTAAAAAAAGGTAGCCCGAGGAAAGATAAGAATAAAAGCATGGAAGAAAATAGGAAATGTTGGAAGTAACAAAGTAACTTAATGAGCAAAATTAATAGCTTTAATTAATGCTCGAGTAAAGGTACCAAAAGTTGTCGTGAATAAACCGTCACTCAAACGAAATTAATAAAATTTTGTGTTATTCGCTTTACAGACTGTTGTAGAAAATATTTCTTGCAAATTTTTTGTTTTGTAGTTGTTCTATGGCCCCGGTTTAAAGCTGAGTTATAGCAAGAAGAAGCTGGTTGGAACTATTTTACATATTCATCTGTTGTCGACAAAGAAGTCGAAAAGAAATGATGCGCTCTGACTAGAGCTCTCTTTAATAGGAAAAGTATGTTAAAACCAATGAAGTAATAGATTTTGAACCTTAAGCGATTGTTTAAACGAAATAAATTTGACAATTATTCAACGACACGTTTCAATTTGAAAGCTCTGTTTGTATTTATGCTTGTTCGTTACGAGAAGGTAAAGCCGTACGATAATTTAAATTTCTGCTTGTAATGTACAATTAAAATGCATGTCTTTCTCAACGAATTGTTAATTTCTCTCTCGCTTCGGTTTTCAACCCTTTATTCTCACAATGTAATAGTGGATAGGCATCCACCTGAAACATATAGTGAGTCAATCAAATATTTACCTTATCCAAATATTAAATTATAATTAGATAAACACACACAGGACCGTCGAAAAGGTATAATTTTGATGTTGTGGTTTGGTTTTGTATTTATTTTAGGTATATTTTCTCGGTCTATATTTTTGTCTGATTAAATAGTAGTTTAAACGGTAGCTCGTTTCGTTTTAAAGAAATGTAAATAGAAAAAAAATAGAGAATCGGGGAAAAAAATCCCGGGTTTCAGATAATTACAATATGTGCATAACAAAAGATTTAAATGAAAAAAATAAAACGAATTCCGAGAAACTTTCCGTAAAATCATTGTTTATAATGTGCTACGTGTTGAAAGGGCGTTCGTTTCGAATTATAACGTTTATACGTCTTTAACGAAACATGTTATTTATCCAATCAATAAGCAACGCAGCACCAGAAGAAATCGTAAATAAAAATTTTCTAATTTCTTCATTGAATGGTCGATGGTTTGGCGGGTTATAATTTAACCCTTTTTTTCACATCAAGAATCCTTAGTCTGTGATAACGATCTTCATTTCATCCCTTTTTTCCACCTATTAAGTAGCAAACAAAAATGTTGATTTATAATTGGAAAACATTTTTCTAGCTCAAGTGGCATTTCCGCAATTACATCGCTTCAACTAATTGGTGTGAAATTCGATAAATGACTTTACATCGACCTCTTCACATCATTTCAAAATGTTTTAATTAAAAATTACGAACAGACTTATGAATGACTGGTAGCATGGAATGAGGGTTTTTTATTTTCTCTCCTGTGAGATAATTATCTTAAAGTGTGGTAGTGGTTTTTGTGTTGTTGTATGCTGTGGGTTTATAATCGATGAACAGTTTTATGGGGAAAAGAGAATAATAAGAAAATACCGAAAGGTTGCACAAGAACAGGTGTCGGGATTAAATTTTGAACTTACTTGACTTGTTGGAGGACTCGTTTGTGATAGGTGACTGCCTAAGTGGTATGCCGGTCCAGGTGCACCAAAATATCCTGGTGTTATGCCTGAAAGTGAAGAGGATTAAATTTATAGTTAACAACAATAGCACCACCTTTTTTATTGTTAACTACAAAGAATTATGACTTTAATCTTCAATTGGTATGCGCTCATTAAAGGATAATAAATAAAGTTACTCGACGCGATGTTAAGTTAGACAATGGAAAGGGTTAAACGAATTAGTTCTCGAAGAATACTCTTCGTTTTAAATCGACAAAAATCCCTTTTATTAGTGAATGATAGTGTAAAGGAGCTGAAAATATAACTCAAAATGTTATTATCAAAAATGGTTTTCCAACGGCTGACTGTAAGATCAACGAAATCATAAATCAGACCTCTAACTTGTTTTGTCAAATGCTTCTGTATGAAATACTCACTTCTCCCCGGGAAACGCGTCCTTACACATTGACATTTTCTCAGGGCTTAGTTATAATCTTTTTCTTTTTCTATTTTTTCTTATGTGGTTGCATCACTAGTCTTCCACTAACGCAAAATAAAAAGTTTCAGGCAAGGACATAGTCTACTACTGTGTACACTGTCTTTGAGATTGTATTGCTTGGATCTGACTAATTGAAATGTTTCTTTGATTCTTTATTTCGCTTGTATTCAGTCACGACCATCAGGCTGATGTATCCAGAATTAGCGAAAATCATTAAATTTGTCCGACCTTTCAAAAACAGCTATTCATCATTCAGGTTAAATCTACGGTTGATGTGTTTTTATTCCCTTGACTGAAAGTCAAGGGTCTTATGCCAGAAAATACCCTAAAATGTTAGTAACCATACAGTGTATGAAAAATTATCAAAACTTTAAATGTTTGAAATATTTTTTTTTTGTCACGACGATAACTTGAGTAATTCTTAACCGATTTTGATGATTTTTTTTTTAATCGACGAGGAATGAAATTCCTGAGGTTAAGTTCGAAGATGAGCCATGTCGGGATAAAGTTCTGGAAACTATGCCAGAAAAACATGATTTTATTGATAATATTAATTGTTGATAATTGTAATTGATAATACAGTGCTGATAATTGATATTTTGATAATTTAATGTGTTGTGGTGATATTATTATATAAAATGTAACTGTAATAACTGATAATTGGTAATAATAATATTGTTCCCTTGGCTGAAAGTCAAGGGTCTTACGCCAGAAAATGTTTGTAACCTAACAATGTATGAAATGTGAAGGAAAACGTAATTGTTTGTAGCCTTTTTTTTTGTAATCACGATAACTTGATTAATTCATAACCGATTTTTATGATTTTTTTTTGATCGACGAGGAATGGGATTCCTGAGGTTAATTTCAAAGATGGGCCATGTCGGGATAAGGTTCTGGAAACTATTCCAGAAAAACAGGATTTTACTCTGTTGATAATTGATAATACATGTTAATTGAAAATTAATATTGATAATTTAATGTGTTGTGACATTTTATGAAATGTTATGAGAAACGTAATTGTTTGTAATCTATTTGTCACGACTTGAGATGGCTTGAGTCATTCTTAACCGATTTTAATAAAATTTGTTTTAATCGACGAGGAATGGAATTCAAAGATGGGCCATGTCGGGCCTAAGGATCTGAAAGCTATTCCAGAAAAATTCATTTTACGCTGCTTATAATTGATAATTGATAATTATTGGTAATTGATAATTCCCTTCACTGAAATGTTTGTAACCACACAAAGATAGTTGGAAGATAGGTCATGTGGGCCTAAGTATCTGGAAACTATTCCAGAAAAACAGGATTTTACTCTGTTGACAATTGATAATTTAATGTCTTATTCCCTTGACTGGCAGAAAATAGTGAAAAATTTTGGTTCCTAAAATTATACATCTGACATTTGGAAGGTTAAGTTCGACGATAAGCTATGTGTGATCAACGCTTCGGAAGTTACCCCAAAAAATAGAAATGCAATGTAATAAATGAACAATATCATTGATATTCGATTATTGGTATTTGATTATTGATAGTTGATTTTTATATTTAATTTGATAATTAACAAGCAGCATATATCTATACAGTGAGTATATAGTATTACAAAAGTCAAGCAATTCTGACATTAGGCAACTTCGACGAGTGTGAAGCTTACGGCCCGAGCGAAGCGAGGGTCGTAATTCACACGAGTTGCGGTACCATATTGCAATATTAGACAGCTCGGCCTTGCGAGAAGTTTGCGATTAGACCAAACTAGACCAAATTAAACCAAATATTAGACAACTGACGAGTGTGAAGTTTGCGGCCCGAGCGAAGCGAGGGTCGTAATTCACACGAGTTTCGGTATCGTATTGCAATATTAGACAGCTCGGACAAGCGAGAAGTTTGCGATTAGACCAAACCTAATATTAGACAACTCTGACGAGTGTGAAGTTTGCGGCCCGAGCGAAGCGAGGGTCGTAATTCACACGAGTTGCGGTATCGTATTGCAATATTAGACAGCTCGGACGAGCGAGCAGTTTGCGGCAAAGTATCAAGCAGAGTAAAAGAAAAAAATAAAGCAGTTAATTTTGGCGGTGTCAAATGTCATTTTGATTTGGTAAGATTTTTACACTCGTAAAATTGCGATGAGAGCCAACGTATATTTGAAAATTATGCACGAACGTTCTTTCAATGAAAATGTGATCACTGAAAAAGGCTTTAAAACACAATAGAATTTCATTGTGTCTTTATCGGATGCGCTTCTTTGTCACGTTGTAGACGATTAATCTGATATGAGATGAAAAAATCAGTTAAAATAAATTAAGATATTTATAATAGTGTAATATAATTGGTTAATTATTTTGGAAAAATTATCAGTCAAGGGACCCGACCCGCCCAACAGGTGGGACCTAGTTTAGTAAAATAAATGATAAAAACCTGAAGTAAAGGATTCGGTGGTGCGATACTTTGAACAATGGAAGTAATAGATTTAGCGATTTTATTAGATACGATTGTCGTTTGTGAAAGAAAAGAATGTTAGTTAAACCTTTATTTTTTAACGCAAATTCATTTCGTACGTCAATTGTTCCCTTGACTGTAAGTCATGGGTCTTACAGCAGAAAATAAATGTAACACTTTTATGTCTTCGTTAACACGAAAACTTTAGCAACCGATTCTCAAAAATGTTTTTTTATTCAATGAAGACTTGAAAAACTCAGGTAAAGTACGAAAATAAATGTTATCGGTTCAACCATCTGGATGTAGTTCTCAAAAAAACATAAGGTTAGGTTCCACGGTAGATTTTATTGGTCTGAGGATGTAGCTGCTTTTGTAATGAATTTTTTATCAATTAACAATTAACGAATATGAAGTTTGCCTCCAGAGCGAAGTGAGGGCCATAGTTCACACGATTTTAGAACAGTTGGAAGATTTTCAGTGAAATTAAACAGAATGAAATTATTAGTGACGAAGGCCATTCTAGCAGGGTTGGACTGGCTACCCATATCCCAAAGGTCTTTCGGGTGTGGAATGAAGAAAATTTGTGAAAAGCATTTCATTCATATAAAAAGTCGGCAGACCCTTCGGGCATCGCAAAGCCTCAAGTCTCAAATTTAGTTTACATTAAACGGTCTTTAATTTTCGTACAATGAACTCGACAAAGAAACACTTTCATGCATTGCATGGATGGTATTATCCTGGTACTCAGAACAAACGAAAATATTTATGGAAAAACATTCGGTGTTCGTGCTAACCAGACATTCCAATTGTGACTACAAAACCCCTATTAAAAAAACTATGGTTTCATGTCGGAAAAATTACGCCATGACAAAACAGTCACGATATCCACCATTAAATATTTTCGACAAAATAAATAATGGAAAAATATGTTAATTCGCATTAACTGTCGCATTTTCACGGAAATATAAAACACAAAAAAAACTCTAATTTTTTATAGTTTTGATCCAAAACACTCTTTATCAACAACCAAAATTCTATTCATTCTAGTAAACAGCGAATGAAGGAATGCGGAAATGTTTGTTCGGAAGTTTATGTAAGGGGACTTCTATCCACAACACCCAAATAGAATTCGAAATAAAGTCAAAATGTGATTTAATAGCCTCCCTCGTCGGATTTAGCTCGAACAAAATTACACTAAAAAAAACTCGGATCGCGTGTTTTGATACATATGATAAAAGAATTCGACCAAACCCATGTCCTAAATTAGAAAACATTTTTTGTTTGTTTTCATTACAGCACTGAATTGAAGAATTGCTTTAGTTGTATACATACCAGCTCGTAGAGCATCAACTGGAACAGATGGATACGGCATCGGATACGGATATCCATCTCGCCGTAATGCTTTGGGCTTTCTTCTGGGACGGTACTTATAGTCTGGATGTTCTTTCATATGCATCGCCCTGATGGAAATTTATCTGTTATGCAAGTTCTATCTGATATTATATTTCTAATCATGTTACCTCAAACGTTTAGCTTCGTCGATAAATGGCCGTTTCTCGTCTTCAGTTAGCAGTTTCCATTCAGCACCTGAAAGTAATAAATTGAGACTATTATGAACGAATGAATCAATTAAGCCTGAAGATTAGTCATTTAAGATCTCCTCATGAAGATGAACCAGAAATGCTTGGAATAAGGCAGCCAACACATATCGGGTAGTCCGGAGAGGGCCCATAATTTGATAACCAGTGACTAGTAAGAGGAGACAATTTTATTCACAGGAAGGGTTTTGAAGAATTGTATGTCTTCAAGGTTTATGATGCTCATCAGAAGGCTTAATTCAGAATCATATTTTAACACTTTTTAACCGACCTCGTTATATTTTACTGTCTTGAGCTTTCCGTAGAATTTCTAATTTCTTGAGGGGCAGATATTCAGTGTAAATCCTATGTCAGCAAAAGCAAATCCTTCAACCCTTTACGGAAGAAAATTCATAGAAAATTCCGAGGGGTGACCGACTAGTTTACGAAGTAGGAATTTCTGTTTCTTTTCGGGGTTAAAGACTAAAATGGCGGACACTATTCCACAGGGAATGAAAACTGAATAAATTTCAATAAATCTTGATGCGTGCAGAACCCCTCGGTAAATACTCAATAAAATCCGCACAATCAAAGAAAACCCTTTAAAAGGTTCAAGAAAATCTTTGAAAATCCATCCAGATTCAGCTCAAAATCTTTGAAAAACGATAGGAAAATTTTCAGAGGATTTTCTTTTCGAAAAGTTTTCGAAAATCCTTTGTCAAAGCAATTTACAAATATCTGCCCCTCAGTTTTAGCTCATGTTATAGGAGTAAATTCCTACTTCCATTTCAGCAGCAAAATTTCATGTAGAACTACTTTCAGCTAAAACTAAATTCAAGCTCAGGTGTAAAGGCCAACACACATTAGCATCTAGTGTCATCGGAAATACGATGTTTCTATTGTTTAAATCAGCCTAATCGGTGAAAACCGGTTTTAACAATAGAAATATCATATTTCCAACTGACACTAGATGCTAATATGTGTTGGTCTTAAACAGTGCCGGACTGGCCCTATGGGCGTTCGGGCGATCCCCGAAGGGCCTTTTGATTTTTGTATGGATAAATGACGACGAACGGCTTTTTGAAAAATTTCTCCATACAACGCCCGAAGGGCTTTTTTGAGCCAGTCCAGCACTGGTCTTAAACTAAGAACCACATTTTAATATTCAGGAATTCTAGAAACAGTTTGAATACACGAAGTAACAGATTTGACGAAGTTGACAACAGATGAACGGTTCAGACTGGCTCTTATTTTAAAAACCCCGGAAAGTAAAATCCATAAGATTATGAACATGTTTTGATATGTCACTTATGTAATCATTGTCATCGCCGGAAAATCCTCCATTCGTGATCAATTCAAGTACATCAACGATAACATTTTAATTAATCACTCGTGAGTACAACAATCGTTGTTTTGATGGATACAAGTCTAAACAAATTATCGTTTCAACGTTAATCGCTAACATGCGCCATGTACATCTATTTTTTTTTTGTAGTGTCATTTCCTTCAAAGGCATAAGCTATACAATGAATTCAATCGTATTCCCCATGAATAATCTATTTCCCAACAGGAAAAGCTTTAAAAACCTAAACTAAAACTTAAATGTATGACTGTGCACTTTTCATATTGTTTTCACATTACTACGTTCGCCTGTTCGGCAACAACATATTTTCATGTTTTTCGTTATCTTTTGTGCACTGTTGATAAACAAATGGATGCGAACAAAGCGAAAAAAAATGTACACAACAAAAAAAAATGGAACAAAATGTTGCCTTTTTTGTTTCATTATCTGCCGCTCATTGTGAAACATTTTTCACATCAAGTTTTTCCAGTTACATTTTAAACAACTCCCCCTCAGCATAACCTCGAAAATTTCTTTCCAATACATAAACACACACACACACATACAACCAAAACATTGTAATCTACATGAAAATCTACACCATTATCCTTGTTATCATTTCCTTTTCCCATGCTTTTCATTGCTTTTCGTCGAAACCATTGTTTGATGGAACGTGTAGCTAACAGTGGATACGACATTTAATCAAACGAAAAACTCTGTCCGTTGTCATAGCAACAATGGCTGGTTCATTGTTTCAAAACAATCGAAGTACCAGCTATGTTTATTTCAGTGCACGAGTATTGTATAGAGTATAACTATGCAAAATATGTACTGTGATCGACTAGAATAGTAGACACACATCATGTTATAACCGGGGGACCCAGGTAATACAATATATCATTTTAGTCCCGATGTATAAAGCTTTCGGTTCGTTGGAAAATCCGTTCATTCGACGGTGCATAGTTACTATCCCATCAACGAATCATTTAATTAATTAACCGAGCAGTTTTTGCAAATTTTTCTACGACAAGATTCTTCATCTGTGATATTTTTGAAAATTTAATTCCGAAAAAGGAAACTCACTTTTTTTTTGCTGAACGTTCTTCCAGACTAATCCAAAATTTGACTGAATGAATTTACCTCACAAAATTGATTGCAAACATTTTCAACAAAAGCTTAGTTCGTTTCACAATTGTACGATGTATATAATATGTTGAATGCTATAGGTGTGTTTATATGTTGTCATTATAAAAGAGTTGGGGTTGTACGCTATTACCAAACTTTTCGTTGGTTACATTGTTTCACTTTATAATGAATTTATTTGTAGACTCGACAATATATTATTTATTGTTGCTGTATAGGTATGTTTCGTACAGACCCCATGTATGGGGGAATTCAATCAACGCGCCTGAATTGTATTAAATTGAGGTTCAGCTCGAGTTGTTCATACATTGTTAATTGTTTAGTTTTGATATGTCGTCAAAGCGAGCAATTTTATATCTAAATGGTGGTTTCGAATGGTGGTTCATACGTTCATATGTTTTGTGTTACCTTAAGCACCAGCATAAAATGATTGAATAACGAATCTAAATTTTATCGCAACATTTTTGTTTGGTCCGATTTGGGTAAAATAAGTGAGAAATTTGATTTTGTCAGTCTAATGCATTCATATTTTTAATGGCTTCAAACGCATTTTCTTATAATGGACTCCAGAGAATATCGCATAGAAATTTGCGTCAGCTGTTTTTTCAAAAAGTCTTTAAACGGTGTTACCACTACCACTGCTGAAGCAAGTTTCAACCGGAAAATCAATTTATATGAAAACCTTGAACAGAATGAAAAAACTGTTTTTGTTTGGGAAATGTCTTAATATTACCTTCCTTGGTACTTAAGTCCAGAAGGGAACCAATAAAATCGCCTGTAGTTTTCGAGTTCTAGGACACATGGTGAACACCAATTAAAAGACTTCTTTTAGGAACTTATCTCTGTTCTTTCCGAAAACAGTAAAAATTAGAACATAAGTCGATAAAACGGAAATGTCTGGAAAAGTAACAGAAAACAGAGTTTTCTCGAACGAGGAAGGAAGTATGGGCTGTCCTAGAAACAAACAAAAACAAGCAAATTACAGTACCTTCTAAATGTCTAGAAGAATTTCGAAAATCTGTGAAATGACATACTTGGCTTTCCCAGGCTCTTCAGTCGACTGTCCTACATGGTCCAAGCTGGCCAGTATAAAAAGTGCTTGAATGTAGCTTTCGACTGACATCAAATTTGAAAATTTGATTGGAAAGTCAGGGAAAACAGCGCCAAAGTTGAAGAATTTTCCGGGACACTATTTCGAAAAAGTCTGGTTCAAACCTCATTTTCGATCCAGTAAATAAAAGTTCTTCCATAAAATATCGACATTGAGCCAAAACATAAGAAGATATTGTATTTTCAGAGATATTTGACTTTTGGAGTTTTCATTTAAATGGATTTTTCGGCCGGAAAATCGATTTTCCATTTTCCGGAAAAAAGTTTTGTTGCACAACTTTTTATGGCAAACAAGATGAGACAAAGATTATTTTTTGATATCGTAAATCGCACGGAGCAATTTTCTTAAAAACATATCGATCCGGACTATAAACAGCCAGGCATTTGTTCTCTGAAGCAAAGACAAAAATAAGCGCTTAGCTGTAGCCAGTGTTCTCTTACATACAGAAACGTATAGTTAAAATAATGAAGTAAAAGATTCGATATCAAACACTAAGCAATGTTTGAAACAAAAGAAGTAGTAGATTTAGAAATTCAGTAAATCATTCTATGGAGAAACGTCTGCCGTTTGCAGAAGGTCAGGTAGGTTAGGCTAGGTCTCGTTTGTCTGACTATGTAACATTTCTCTTCACCAGATAAGGCCTATCTCGATTTATGATTGTCAGTGCTTACGATTTCTGTGGAAAAGCGATAATTTGGGATGTTAAACTCATAGTCAACTTTACGTTACCAGTGCTGTCAAAGATAGTCTCTCCTATACCATTTTCCACTAAAACTGATTACGTCTTGAAAAGCATTTTTTGTCTATTTTTTTATAACAGTTGCTCATCCATCTGTGGCTGACGGGACGGATCTATGAAACGAAAAATGCTTGGCTTGACTAGTATTAAACTAGAAAATTATAAAAGTCGATTGCATAATGTGTATTTTTTACTCAAACGAAATACCAAGTGTTTATTAAATGAATGTGTCATGTGCCTGCAGAATCAATGTTTATAAATAGGCCGTTCACGCGTCGGTCTTTATGGAAAGAATAGACGGGATTTATTTTATGTGTACCTTTTGCAACAATAAAACACATTCAACAGAGCCGATTATAGCAATGTGCAATATGTAGCCTACGTAACCAATTATGTTATTAATCTCGTTACTCAATAGCAATTCACATCAAAATCAGACGTACATAAATATCCCAAGATTCTGCAAAAGTAAATTTGCAGAAGTCTTTAAAGAACAGAAACTCGTGCGAGAATTGCGAGCGAAACATTATCTCACTCTAATTAATTTTCAACATCGTCGTAATATACTTTCCATTTTCCATGTCGTAAAAACATTTTAATAATTAAAACAACGGAAAAACTCCTTAGAGAACCGTTGTCAAATGCACGATATCTAATCAGCTAAAAAAAACAAATGGAAAAAACCTCTCATTCGGTTTTAATTTACTCGAACAAAACAATGGAATATCTGAGAGAGGTTTTTTCTGCTTTTCTTTTCCGAGATTATCCGTCTCTCAATGGGATTGTGTATTGTATGGATGTGTTTTTCCATTCAATCCATCAATGATATTGAACAATGGCTTCATTACAGACGAGAACAAGTGATATTCGTCTATATAGGTAAATGTACACCCTCTCTAGAACGTCATTCTGGAGGATTTGATTTTTTTTTGCCTCGATCATAATATAGACATGACAAAAGGTGTATTATTGTTTGAAAAAAAAAAAAGAAATATCACGTAATTGAAGGAAGTCTACGAGATTAAATCGATGATATATCTGAATTCTTTATAGAGGAGGGTTTATACACGAGAATGTTTATCGGAAATTGATTGATGGGGATTGGGTTGGATTTGTTGTTTGTACAGATTGTTTTGTTCTGTAATGAGTTTCATTCAAACTATAAAAACAACGATAGACGTTGCTTGATAAGGCAATGTGATATTGGTAACAATACTTCAAAGTAAAGGGATAGCGGTGACGACGCACGAATTGTAACGCACACAGCTAATTAAAATAAATCATTTGCTGTACGCCAGCTGAAAAGAAACTAAAAATAATGGAATTTTGTTTAATTTAATTAATCAACCTGTAGGTGCCTTTGTAGGCGCAAAAGAACCAAAGCATTGGCTAATAACTTTCGATTATTTTTTTTTCATGAAATGCAACTTAATTAACCAAAAACTGCTTGCTTATCAAATGAATAGAATAAAACTTCCAACACAATCCGCACGAATCTAATAATATTCAAGTGTGCGCACCACAATTACACTCCACTTTAATCCTTCAATAAATTTATTCATTGTACAAACAAAAACCCACTTTCATCACTTTTCCCATTGTTCCGACCATAATACGAAGGAGTAGAGAATTAATTCATTATTTCGATGAACCATATGTCCTACTATTTAATAATCAAATGTTAGTACAGTACCAATATATGCAAATGTAAACAGATTTTCCATCCCCTTTGTTTATATCGATAATGTGATTGTTTACCAAAGCACAGAGACAGAATCCATACACTCGTTGCACATGGAAAGAGAGTAGCATGTACTCGGTACTAACAGACTCACATAAAACGACATGAAGGGTGTGCAGACAAATCGTTTAACGACGAGATAATTTGAATAAATACTTCATTCACCAAATAATATGAATTTCAATCAACAATTTTCGTAGTTGTCAATACAATATTAGTTTTAGGGAAGTTTGTTGATGAGCGTAGTTGAAATTATTATGACAAGCTGTGTGTTTATGCTAGAGATTTCGTACATTATCTCAACTTGGCGTTGTCACAGAAATTATTAATGTTTTGATGCAAATCGGTGGAATTTAACAGACAGAATTTTGGTACTTAGTACATAAATTGCCGTATTTTGGTAGTGGGTACATCCATCGGAGTATGTCACTTAAATAACGTCCTCCCCTCCAGTTTTAACATGTTCAGCGAACTGCACCATTTCGGATTTGAATTTTTGGTGGAAAACTAAAATTTTCTAGCGCGCTGTACCAGGAGAGGCATTACATCAATTATGTCAATTCTACCGACGGAGTACGATTCACTATTTCACTGAAAGATGTCGCTGCCAATGTCAACAGAAAACTTATTATTTTTACTCGACGAATGTTAGTCAAATAAAATGCCATCGTATAGCAAATGACCTCAGGACTCTGAAACAGTAATCAGTTTTTCAATCTAAAATCCGTCGAGTAAACAATTAATTATTTTTCTGTTGACATTGGCTTAGTTGCAGCGACATCTTTCAGTGAAAGAGTGAATCGTTCTCTATTGGTAGAGTTGCCAAAGAATAGAAGAAAGAGAATTGATGACGTAATCTCACTCCAGGTCGTCATGAACACTTGGCACTACTTGTGGCAAAAAAGGCTTAAAAGAAGGAGTGAATGGAATGAATTGATGCTTCATGAACGGGTGTCTAAAAAGGCAAATCCGATTTTATTCAATCATCTAATTGTAAAATTATGTTCAGACACACGTACGTCCCCAACTCACAGATTGATTAAGAATAAAATCATTCGTAACAATTGCATTTCAAGCAATTAAAATCCATTTATTTTAATGTCACCACCTTCACTCCCCTTTTTCTTTCCATCAGCCAGAATTTGTTTGTACCACTCTCTCTCCCCAATACTCCATTCTCTATTTAAAACTCATCTTAAAAAATATTAAATTTCATAATCACCAATTCACATCCTTTATAAGCTGTTTCAATCATTGTCCCAGACACAATAGCTTATTCTTGTTTTGAATGAATATAAGCGACGCCCGAACAACAAAAAAAATATTTTTCATTATTTCGATCCGCATTACATGAATGCTTCTGGGCTGTTTTGGCAGGACATTTTATTTGTGTATTGAATTTTTATTTTTAAAATCGGGCTATAAAGCGAATGAAAATGAAAATGTTTTGTGGAAAATCAATGTTAAATACGTAGCTTGCCATAGAGTAAAATTTCGTATCAAAAAAGGGGTGCAGTCACGTGCACAACATATTGCAGCCGAATTAAATTGGGAGCAAGTGCGAGTGGTTGATTTTTTCACCCTTATAGTTGGAGTAGGTCAGGAGGGTATTAGACAGATACGTTCGGCGATGCAGGAATAAGGCAAAACGTTTTTGAATTAGGTAAATTGAATAGTAGCTGGATAGAAGACTACTCAACCGCTAAATTTTTCGCTTTAAATTCGTGCAAACGTTTTGCAGATTATTTTAATCAGAAGTGACACGATATTTTGACATCATGCGGTTGTTGCCGTTCACAAGCACACGTTTCAGTTTAAAGTATTTTCAATTTAATCCATTACATTCGAATACTTAAATATGTTTTGCACACGATTGAATGAATGGAAAAAAAAATTATTTAAATAAAATGAAACAACGACCGCTAGAACACTCGTTCTGTCCGACAGATTTATTGAATAAAATAAAATAATTCGAATAAAATCGAGTAAATTAAATTGTTCATTTAAATGTTACAATGCTCATAGTCCCCAATGGAAACTGAAGTTGATGGTCGAATCACTAGATACCCGTAAGAAATGTTCGAAGTTCGTGAAAAGGTGAAATATTCGAATTGATTCGTTTTTGAATAAAATTCCTCGAAAGAAGAACATGCTGGTGCCTAATAACAATTTCTTATATCACATCTGTTGTCGACAGATACGGCAAAAATAAACGTCGACTGTCTTACGTGTTCTTATATCGCAAAATGAATGTCAAAACTAATGAAGTAATAGTACATTACTATACCGGTGAAGTAATTTGATATCTCGTATCCAGATTACTCATCGTGATACGAGATATCAAATTATTTCACGTGTAAAGTATGGCGTTTTACTTTACGAGCGAGGGAAAGGGTCTTCACTAGTGAGGGAAAGGGTCTTCACTAGTGAGGGAAAGGGTCTTCACTAGTGAGGGAAAGGCCACATTACCTCACTAGTAAAGTAAAAGATTTTACTCACCGATCTCTTGATAAGACGAAAAGAAGTAAAAGATTCGAATTACACAAAAAAAAGAGTTGAAAATCTTACCCGTTGCAGATTTTGTCTCTAGAATCTATCTTATCTCCTACAGCTGTATATTTCTATGTAGACCTACAGCTGTAGCAGCTATTGTTAGCTACCTGGAAACAAAGTTACCTGTTACAGGTAAGCTTTTCAACTCTTTTTTGTCAGTGTATTTTGAAGATATGTTGCTTGTTTGTGAGCGCTTGACAAATCATCACAGGACAAAAATAATCTCATAAACTGCAACTATACTGTGGAGCTGTTGAAGGGTACAGGTCGAAGTACAACTTCACATTCAAATGCTGATAAAAACATGATCTACAACATGATCTATCTTCGGGTTTGTCATGTCCTACCGCATTCAATTAAAATTTATTTTATTTAATTTCTATAAAAAATAAAAATAATAAAAAATAGTCAAACATGCAATCCACCATGCACACTACGTATATATATATATATATATATATTTGCAGCTACGTGTTGCCTAATCTGCACTAAACGAAATAAAATGTGTACAAGACACTCAATGTAATATAACACAACACAGCACATTATAAATGCGCTTTACATTCTAGCACTCACTAGGAGATTGACAGTCAATCTTTATCTGGAATTACATCTACTTCGGACAATTGAATCGAATAAGCTGGGGCTATGTTTTTCCATTGTACACATTGGAATATTGGATTCAAAGATATATAATAATAAACATGCGTCATTGAATGACGAGGGCGGAAGATAAAATGTATTGTATACACAGTTTGTAGTGGCAATGTGCGAGGTAATGCTTTGTTTGCATGAGAGAGCATTTATGTGGAAAATGGATTTTAATGAAATTTTCTTTTTCCATTGTTTGGCTTGTTTCCGTTTTCGAGTGTGTACTTGTCGTGGAAGTATTTGCATATTAACTGATTCGATTAACTGTAATTATACGTGATGGTTGTTTGACGTTGTTATGACGAGTTAATTAGCGAAAAAAAATTAGGATGAAACTTCTAGCGAAAATCCTGCTCCAGTTCCATCGATTTTTCTTATTTTAAATAGAAATAATGACAAGAGAACTCGAAAACATCATCGAACGTCATTATACATCTTTCAAGTGGCGAAAAAAAGTGGCTTGAATCATATCGCAAACAATACTCAAGTGTGTGTATGAGAACAATCTAACAAGCTCCATTGAAAAACTCATCAAAAATTCATTTCTTTCCCATACTGTTCACTTCATTATCTTAAATGTTATTTTAAAATATTCATTCAAAACATCTTTTAAACATCACTTTTGTTATATTAATTTTGTTTTCTGAACAAACATTTCCTATTGAAAACAGCTAACTTAATATAAATATGATTGCCGCCATGCACCACTTTATATTAACACCAAAACGTCGTCGCTGTATTTCCATTGAAAATATCTTTCTACCGTATAAACGTACTACTAGCTATATATAGCGTTTCGTACCTTTTAATACGTACTTTCCATTATCGGAGCCCTAGAGAGAGAGCGCGCGCGTATATTATGGTGATGGAATAAGAAAATGGTACAACAATAACAAATAATAAGACGAAGAAGCGCTCCAACGTAGGCTGAATAATAAATTTTTGGTTTATACGTTCAATATAGCAGTATAAGATGTGATGTTGATACAATATATAACAGAAGCTCGGCAAAAGGATATTTATATTCAAATATTGAAACTGTTGAACCGAGATAAGAATAATTAGATGTTTCGGGGGTTTTATAAGTGTACACTGTTGTGTGACATCTTCACAGGTTTGGCTGGTTGTTGGTATTAATAAGATTTGGAGAGATTTCGACAGACAATGGGAGAAAATAAATCCATATGGAAAAAGGAATGTTCGATATAATAAGGGCAATGATGTAGTCGTCTGTTGTATGTACTGAAGAACTTAGTGAGAAAAATCCTTTTTACAAAGAACTGATAGGAGATAGAGTCAGTGCCGCCTTATCGAAGGGTCAAAATGGGCAATTGCCGTGCTATCGGGAGCGCAAAATATTCTCGAATTTCGAGAGTAGCTTATGAGTGTCTTATACACCAGATTTTATTTTCTGCTCAAAGACAAACTAAGAAAGTTACACATTGTGCCTACAACACATTCTTATCATCAAAATTCATTTTATGAAACATCAGTCGGTAAAACACTCGGATAAAAATGTTTACTACCTGTCCCACGTGAAAGTTGACCATTACGCAGGAATTTGCACACTGCGAAAATGATCCATTACATAAAGTCCACGTTCATTTCGGTTCATTTTTTATGTGGAAATCAACTTTGAACTTTCACATGGGGTTAACAATTTTGTGATGAAAGCAAACTCACAAGTATAACCTACTATTATTACTCAATAGTGATACGATGTGAGTATGTGTGGGTGATAATTTCCATTGATCTTAAATTCATTTTTGAGGAACCGTGTAATAACAGATGAGCAATGACTGTGACCCCACTTATAATATTTATGAAGTATTCGTTACACTCTACACTCGCGGAGTAAAATTCAACATGTTTTCTGATTTGGGCGGCTTGTAACTGTTTCCACAAGAATTTCGAAAATGAAAACTTAGATTTTGTTCTGCCTTTTTTCTATCGACACGCAACGAAATACTAAAATACAGAATCCAGATTTTTGTTTGTTGCAATTATTTAGAACTTGATCTTATGAAAGACCAAATACAAAATAGATCAACAGTTTAAACATCAAAACGGCGAACATACATTAAATAGACACAGAAAAAATTGCTCGCTCCGCTCGCGATTTACTCGGCAAAACACAGTTTTCATCCAATTTGACTTACGTTGTCATTTCAGCAAATTTTGTGCTTATGCTATTAAAGTTGAGGCATTTTCTGTTTACTAAAGTTTCTTTTTGAAAATATGGATAACTAAACCGTAATGGGCGCCCGAATACCCAAGAGTGCATGGAGCCTTAAGACGAGTTTCCAGTAACCATAGGTTACAATCGAAACAAATATCCATTCGATTCTTTATGCATGTAGATATCAGTGGATGCTGTAAAAGTTCTACCAACCACTACCAGCCACAAATTTATTTCAATAGAATTAATAAAACGTTTATCGACTGAATCTTCCCATTATATATCTGTACGGAATTAAGTCCAAATGCAACATTCTATGCTCTGATCACACGCAAAAAAAAGAACGAAAACAGAAGAAGAAGAAAACTCACCCAATCGCTTTGATATTTCTGAATTATGCATCTTTGGATTGTCTGACGCTATTTTCCTTCGCTGTAATCGCGACCATACCATAAACGCATTCATTGGACGTTTTATATGCTCTTCTTGTATTCGCTTCGCCGAACCTTGCACCATCATACTGTCGAATGGAAGAAAAATAAAATTGAAAAATAAATCATTTAATATTGGTTTATAGCAAAGTTTATATTCGCCATTCACGTTGTATGGGTCTCATAATATTTATGGTTCAAATAGTTTGTTTGTAAGTCGCTAAGTAGTTTCGATAAATTTCTATTTTATGGTGAATTAATGCACATACATAAACGAAAGAATGTGGTATGTGCAATGTGCACATTTAATGTAAATAAATAACAGGGAGACAAAAAAAACACATCGCAAACATTGTACTGTGATTTGTACATACCCATTATTGTTGCCACCATTCATAATAGTCTGATGTAAGTTTGCTGATTGTGAGTTATGCATTGAACTTGTCGATGATGCATGCAAATTCTGTGTGTGAAGATTTAACGTATTCAGTGGGTGTGATGGGTGATTTTGCATACTTTGCGTTGTGGGTATCGACAATGGATGCGACAGCGACAGTCCGGGCAAAGATAACGAAGGTATCCGTTCCATCATCATAGCAGTTGATCTAATTGACCGAAGAAAGAGTGACGCAACAACAATGAAAAAAAAAATGATTAATTCAAATTGATTAAAACAATGTCGGCATAGACCACTCATATATATATAAAACACGATGCACACACCATAAAAAAACGCATTTGTTCATTTACACGCCCGTCACTTATCCATTATCCAAAGCATCCCATTTAGATGATCGCTATATTCTTTGTAAGACAAGTTAAACGATTTTACGAATATTAACTGAAAAATAATCTCAAAGTTTCATCTTGATATTTCGCAGCAGGTAGTCATTTAACACTGGCTACTTGTCTTATAGTCAAAAAGGTGTTCTTGTTCTCAATGTTCTGGTTGTTGTTTCATTTTGATTGGATATGTGTAACGGTTTTCGATGAGAACAACACGTCTTATAATCTTTAATTTGAGAGTTGAATTTCGGTTTTATGTTCGACTTTAAACGGGTACCGCTATCGTAATGTTTTATGTTGAACAAATCACAAATGACTTTGTTAATTGGTAGACCGATTATGTGTGGTGTGTGGTTGTTTAAAGCTTAGTTTGGACCAATATGTTTTTAGATGGAATGTTCAACACTTCTGCGAAATTTGTGGTTACAGTCTGTTTTGAATTACTTCAATAATAGGAATATTAGGATGCGCAATTATTTGGTAAATATTACACTACTCTGCTCCGGTAAACAATTGGAGCAAGGTGTATGCAGTGTACATACTAATGCAACTACAGGTCAGTCCAACGAAGGTGAGAGATACATTTGAATCTATTATCAGCCTATGTCACTCTTTGTATATAAGTCTGGATAGAAAACCTCTGAGAGTACGAATTCCGTATCTATGTTTAATGAAGTGGATTTGAGAGAATTATAACAGGTAGTTGCGGGAATCGTAATAATTTCCACAGTGACTCGTCATTCACGATTGGTACAGCCCCACATTTGAAAAAAATGAAAATTGCGAAGATTTTTCTGCTAAGTAAATGGACAATATGAATAAACTGGATAGTATGAACGTGTTAAGTCTGCATTTTTAAAAAGGACAAGTCCAAAAGAATTAATAGTTTAACTCTTTTTCGGAATTATTTTACGTAAACGTTCTTTACAACGATTACATAAAGAGTGAGGGTGACACTATTTCCCCTGAAACTATAAATAGGTTTCTAATTTCCTCGCAGGGAAACAATAAGAAATACATTTGCAGCTAGATTAGCATATAAATAACAGAAAAAACACTTTTTGACCACTTTTGACAGTTCCTGTGGAAATGTGAACAAATGTAAAATGTGAAAGTTTGGACAGTACATTCTCCGCTAGAATAGCACCTATGTCAAAACGGACTTTGGAAAGAAAACACCCAAATGTGCCCAGATGTGACCTAGAATCTAACGAAAAACGCAAATGTGAAAATATTTCCACTGTGGAAATTATTACCGATTCCCGCAACTCCACCTGAAAAAGCGCTTTGTAGCTTCGATATTTCTAAGGGGACATCCATAAAGAACGTCCACTTTTTCAGTGGTGCCAGCAAATTAAATTTTCGGTAACTCGAGAAAAACGCATTTTAGAGACAAATGGATGACTGTGACTGACATTCCTTCTAAATGGGTGTAGAACACATAGCTGACTTCATAAAATGCATATTTATCGAGTTATTGATGATTTAAATCTGCTAACAACACTGAAAAAGTGTCCTTTATGGATGTCCCCTAAGGGAATGTAACACAATCTTGATGTAGTCCAGGTTTGATCAGAACAGACTACTCGAAAAAATCAAAGCTGGTTGATTAGGCCCAGCCGAAGAAATATTGAGATGTCTAATTGCATCAGATTAAAGAAATTATTAGATTGGCAAAACACAATCATTCCGTTGTCACAGTGACATGGTTGCACTATATGTACAACCGACTAAATTTGATGCACCACTCCACAAAATTCACTTATCATTTTCACATCCCTTGAAACACACCACACCACCACAGTTTAACCGAATTCAATGAATTACCATGTTAAACAGCTTGATACACAATCCATATGCTGTGTGAATGCACAGATCCCCTTAATTTTGTTAATATTCGCGTGAAATTTGAATTCGAAATTATTTGTTTGATTTGGAAACTCATCTCCGATTTGTGTATTATACATAATATCCTACGCAACGTATGAGTATTCTTTATTGTGGGGGTTGATGACTTTAATCTCGTTGTTGTAAATATGGTGTTTCGTGAAGTATATTGATTGGTGACAACAAGTGATAATGTTCAGTCACCTATCATAAAATTGAAAACAAGGGTCGGCCCGTCGACTGTGTAGTTATATATGGTATAACATCGGTACCATCGATATTAATTATGGAATATTTGGAATGAGAATGAGTTGGTGAGGAATATCTTCTCATTTAAATAGTTTATTGAAACGAAAGTTTTGGCTTAGTTTGGCTTGCTGGCGGTTCAGTAGGACAGCTTAGTAAGTGGTGGAAACATTTTTAATATTTTCCATCGAAAACAGAATCAATTTCGCCTCTCGTTTCGACTGAATGACGCTGTAGGAATCTTGTATTCGTTTCTTTTCTAATTTAGCATTTTCACACTTATCCAGAGGTTGTGTGGCTCAATGTTCAAAAAAACACCGCACAATAACACCAAAATAAAAAAAACCTGCCGTATGAACATTCCACGGAACCCTAATAAAAATGATCGAAACTTATTCGTGTTCAAAAATGCCTAACCTCATATAAAATGTTTGTTTGTCTCCAGCTGCGTTAAAAATGTTAAAAATTCATAAAAAAAATTATTATTATCCAGCATTTATTAATATCGTAATATTCGTCTTCTGAATTATTGCGCTCTCCCGTCAGTATTATACACACAGAAAAAAACGGTTGCTGCTTTTTCGCTAATTTTTTACATTTAATTCTTTGTTCATTTCGCACCCATACAATATCAGTCGCCCAAAATTTCGTTTATATTTTGTTTTAACTTTTGCCGCTGTTTTTATTTTTTTTTATTTTATTTTACCATTCGAGTAGTCAGTCGGAGAAAAGGATTAGTGGAATTTATTGTGAACATTTTTAAAATTGGAATATTCCAATAAAACAAAACGAAAAATTATTATTTATAATGGTAAACCGGTAGGACAGCGATACACTATATATGTGGTTGATTGTAAATCAATTTAATTAATAAATCTGCATGCTGTGTGTTTTATTGAAGAATTCGTTTTCCAGTTTATGTTTTGCAGAGTAGTAACAATGTCAAGACTAGTAATTTAGTTGTTACGCATTCTGTTCATAAACGTTACAGCGGTGCACAAATAAACAACCGGATGAATCATATGCAAAAGGAAGATCTAGCCGTTTGGAGAAATAGCTACTCAGATGACATCGATGAAGATCGTGGCCCTTTCGTCCTAATTTGAGGCAAAACTTATGTTAAAACAAATTGCAATGAAAGATTTTCTATGAAACACCATCAACAAAAGAAGTAGTAGATTTAATGAAGAATTTATTTTCATTTTATATAAATTAGAATGATATTGGGTTTAACTCAATGAATTTGACTAATTTTATAACGCATAATTATGATCAGAGACTATTATTGTGAATATTATTTACTGACATTACCGAAAATCACCTAAATGTATCGAAAGTTTGAGATTGTCAATTTTCTTTTAGAAACGGCTATCCATCTGTTATTGACAACGGCAAAACTAAACGGTTGTCTCCATCTGGTGACTTCGTATATAGCAAAATGTTTGTTAAAACGAATGAAGTAAAAGATTACCCATTACACGAAACTTTTAACCACCAACAAAAGAAGTAATAGATTTATTTTGAGCTGACATATATTAGATTAGAATGACATTAGGTGAACGGTCTGACTCAATAAACTTCACTAACGTTAAAACGCAAAGGTCTAATTCTTTACGAAATTATTTATTGAAAGTTCAATTAAATGAATAAAGGACTGTCCATTCTTGCTATTTTTTTAAAGAAGCGGTTAGTCATCTGTTATCGACAACGACGGTTGGACCCAGCTGGTGGCTTCATATATAGCATAAATTTTGTTAAAACGAATGAAGTAAAAGATTATCCGAAGCACGAAACAGATGGGAAATCTCTCTTAATTATTGACGTAATTTACATGATTAACCAGTGATTCACATGATGACGAATCAGTGATTAAGCTGCATTTAACCGGGTAAATCGTCGCAAAACTACAATTAACTACCGTGAAATGTGGTTGTTAATCGTGGTTAATCACTTATTAACTCTGCGTATTCACATTGATCATGTTGCTGATTAACTGATTTACAATGTCAATCACAAAATAGAGATTTCACCGTCGCACGAAACCTTCAACAAAAGAAGTAGTAGATTTAATGAAACGAACAAAGTCATATTAACATCAAAATGTGTTTATCAATGAAATTGACATCGTATCGTTTTTCTTACAAAAAAGTCCTCTATTTGACATAACTTTTGCGTTGTGTTGATGGTAGAGATGCCTGAATGGAATTAGATGAGCGGAATTCGGATCATTATGTTGTGCAACGTCTCTGTATAATTTTTTTTGTAATCGTATTGCAAACAAACGACATACAACGTACTTTTAGTAACGTGAACTCATTTGTTATCGATAACAACGCGAAGAATAAGCTATGTGTTTTCTTATATAGCAAAACGCAACCTAAAACATACGAAGTAGAAGACTTTGTAGCATTAACAAGACGTTACGTTTATCAAAAGGAGTAACAGATTTATTTCTTTTATCGCAAAACACGTACCGATTCTGAAAGGTGAACGTTGTTTTTGGTTTCAGTTTGGTATACACAATACATTCAATGCTCGAAATTAACATATCACTGTAAATGAACGCAAAAATCAACAACCACGAGAATTGTTTGAATTTGCCTCTATTCATACGAAATGAATAAATGATTTGATATTTGAAAAAGGCATGGTTCAAAATCAAAAGCACGGAACAACGTGTACCCAGTTATTGAAATAAAAATGAACATTGCAATTCAACAGGCAATTCTATGTTTGTTTCTCATTATGCAATTAATAATTGGAAACATAATGAATAATTTGATACTTTTAACATCGCAACTTTCTATTATATAACCCATTTTACCTGTATCAGTAATGGAGCAGTCGGTTTGGTTAAATGGAGTTTCACTTGTTCAAACGGCAATCGAGTATTTTTGTAACGAGCTTTTCTGTGAAGCACTACAAAACTAATTTATTTTCTGGAAATTATATTTTTTCGATCATTTTGAACGGTTAATTAGGTTGTTACAATACACTTTCTGAGGTTACAGTAAAATTGGTTTCAAGTTTCATTCAATCACATAATTACATAATGAAGAAAACATCAATAGAACGAATTTTATGTAACCTCAAATTGGGCGATAAATTCCAATTAAATTCGTCTAACGAATCAACATAACCTTAAAAATAATTTCCCATCATTAAATCCTTTCACTTAAAATTTGAATAAAATCCATCAAAAGACTTTAATTAAAATTATTTAATCCAATAAAAGTCAAGTGCGAAAATTCGGTTTAATACCAGCCGAATAATAACACATAAACAGAACAGATAGATAAAGGATAAATCCTTTCTGTGTACAGAACTCCATCATGCAATACAAGCTTGTTGATTATTAAAATGGGGAGACTTTTCATTGCTGTACATATAGCTGTAACTATTCGACAATAATTAGAGAAGAATGTTCTAGGGATGATTAAGTAAATTATTTTGACCTATCTTATGTTTAATTGCCCGTATTATCGGTCAAATATTTACTTGACCTTTAGGGGTACATTGTCGATTAGTCGATGAATAGCCTCTTATTGAGATTAATAGGTCATGGGGACTGGTACAACTCTTATGTTGTTAAGTGTATTAAGAAAAGGAGAATTATACCTGTCACATACGGCTATTCATCTGTTATCGATAACGACAACAAAAATAATGACAAGCTCTGGGTAATATGGTCATTTATACAGTTAAATGGATGTTACAAAAAATTGAAGTACAAGATTTGAAATCAACAGATCAACCGATCAACCGATAATAAAACGGGTCATATGCTTGCCGCCTGTAACAGGTTAAAACTTGAATTTGCTGTCCTCGAAACACCATTAACAGACAAACATATTTGATCTTATTGAATAGCTTTCTTGCGGGGTTGACTGATTCATCCGAACCGGAATGCAATGTGCTGAATAAAATGATCGTATTTCAAATCTCTGCCTTGGAGGATTAATGAGTTAGAAATGTCTAGCAATTATGGATGTTCTTAGATAGTAGACAAAATAAGCGTTAGAGTGGCGCCTTGCTAACCTTTCAAGATCCGATTCGGAACATTTGTCAATCGTTTGAATCATATTTCACTGTCCTTCTGAGTGTGTATAATAACAAATTGATTCCGGATTGACTGCATTGTAAACTTCGTGGTACACGGAAAAAACGGAAAATGTCGATGAGAACGATTTGCGTGTGAGACGCAAATACTACATCTTGTACGTAGAATATATAAATAAGTCATAAAATTTACGAATGAATGAATCATTTAATCTTCTTATCGCTCAACTAACGACGACAACACCAATGGTTCGCTCATTCGTACTTTACGAGTTTTACGACTTGAATGTATATCGTAAGTACGAGATGTAATATTAGCGTTTCACACGTAAATCGTACTCTTCGTCCATCCGTATTTTCCCAGTATGGATTCCAAATAACTGATGATATAAGATGGTCCAATAGATAACAACAATGAATGTATCAGTGTGACTACCAGCCAGCCCATAAAGAAGAAAAGCGAAAAGGTTTACCGCCAATGAAAACCACGAAAACCAAGTCGATTAAAACCTTGTAAATTGTCATTTACTCCTAATTTACAAATGCTAAACAAACATTTCACATTCAGGCATATTCAAAATCCCTTTTCATTTTGATGCTAATGTTTACTCAAAGCTGTGTGTCTGTGTTGTATTCCAGCAAATAAAATTCTATTGAATAATCGTGGACTTGATAAAATTGATCACAATGGGAAAATATTATTCTTCTCAATCATCTGCTACAAAATCCAATAATCCTCTCATCCCTCAAACATAAATACACGCACAATCAATCTAAATTTATACGAAATTTACAATATTTACTTTTAATGCACAAAATCAAACATTGATGATGGTGATTTTCTGAACAATTACACAATATATCGGTGTGTAAGTGTACGTATTCACAATTCCCAATTCATTGTGTGCATTAAACATCAACAATATTTTAATCTGTTCGACTTACCCCATGAAATGCCTTTCGGCACGGTTGTGAAATTCTCTATCAATTTTGATGCAGTTTTGCTCACACTTTTCTCAATTGGGCTCGACGTGGATGTGGATAATTTGATTTGATTTATGTACGATCCGAACAACACCTTTATTACGTAAGACACTCTTCTTCTTCTTATAAATTGTTTAACGAGATCACCAAAAACGGAATTATTTAAATTAAGTTTTTTTTCTCCTTTCAAATATTAAGACTGTCGGGTTTTTATCGATTTATTTATTTGGTCTGTTTTTTTCTTTCTCGGATTCAATATTTGTTTAATTTTTCGTTTTATTTATTTTGATTTTATTCATCTACATCTCTCTCGTGTAACACTCATTTAAACGAGCTACCAAAATACATATCTTTTTCAAGTAATCATCATTCTTTTATGTTCATTGTATGCCGTCCCGAAAACAAAATGTTGTGTATATCCAACGACATTGTCGTTTTCATTAAAAAGTCATTATTTTTCTGAAATATTTTGATTATTTCATTATTTTAATCCCAGATTTATGATGTGATTTTCCTTTAGTAGTTTAACAATAAAATCTGAACCGGTTCAACGATTATTATTAATAATTTTGTGTTTTTTTTTCTTTCTTTCGATACAATATTTTCTAAACTCTACAACACTTCTGTCATAAAATTTCTTGATATGTGAGGTGACTATAAATATTCATTCGCTGGAATAGGTGTCGTGTATAATTTGCATAAAATGTTAATAGTTTTGAAGAGATAACGAGAACGTCGTATAGTTATAACAAAAATATCTGCGGCTGTTAGTTTTATTTCAGGTCTTTATTTAGATGTTCTAAATAGTGGATTTTCGTTTCAGGAATTAATTTTTTTTTGGTCTATCTAATTTATGTAATGTACATTCACTTAACGATTGAACATTTGGTTTTCATAGGGTACTCAACTAAAATATAGAGTAAATTATCCTTATTTGGAACGATCCGAATTTCGAACGCCATAAGCCACAATGTTAATCGTTCCAAATCTGAAAACTGACAAATCTTGATTTGGAACTCCAAACTAAAAAAATTTGTTTGACGTTCGAAATTTTCATTAGACGTTCCAATTTAAACGCCGCTATTCATTAGGGACCTTCAGGTATTATTGTCGGAAGTCGACTGTTGTTTACAAGTAATTTATCGTGATTTGGAACAACAGTCGACTATCAACCATAATAACTGAAGGTCCCCAATGAATAGCGGCGAATTTTAAATTGGAACGCCTAATGTTCGATAGTCGAACAATTTTTTTAAATTTGGAGTTCCAAATCAGGATTTGACAGTTTTCGGATTTGGAACGATTAACATTGCGGCTAATGGCGTTCGAAATTCGGATCGTTCCAAATCAGGATAATTAACTTAGCTGAAAGACAGACATGAAAATGATTCAAAAATATCCTATCATATGTATGATTAACATCATTTTGACTATACTGCGTCGCCCATGTAAAAAAATCCCACTTTCATATCTAAGGTGATGTTCCTTCCCGTTTCCCTGATTTCTCTCATTTCGTATGCCGCTGAAGAAGAAATTTTTATTTGCGTACGTGTTTTGGGCGATTGATTTTAGACAATTTCGCGAATTGTGGGCCGAACGTAGTGAGGCTTACAAGCGAAAGTGCCTTAAATAAGTCGTACCAAACAGGTACAAATGTAAGTTTTCATGCAGAAGGCGTCCAATTCTTTGAAATGAATGTAAATGAACTAAATACGGGGAATTCCCTTAGAAGCAAAGTTGGTTGTCATTAGTTTGCACACAAAACCGAACCGTCGCGACGCGTCGATCGTCACGCCAGCGGTCATTTTAGTGATCTATACTGAAGATTCCTTCACACAGCGTATAGCAGTACTAACGTCACGTTGTGTTGTCTTTTTTTTCTAAAAACAAACTAATAACAACATCAAAAGACGTGTTTGAGGAAATAAAAACAAAAAGCTTCATCAAGAGTAAGGTACTAAAATTAGAATCACACCTCCGTCCATTAACCTGACACATACGGCTATTCATCTGTTATCGATACCGACGACAAAAATAAGCTCTGGGTGATATATGGTCCTTTATACAGTAAAATGCATGTTAAAAAATGAAGTACAAGATTTCAAATCAACAGATTAAAAATACTTTGATCGGTGGAAGTAATAGACCCGATAATAATGCCGTCTGCAACAGGTTATGTTCACAACCTAGTAAGTTGTCGTTTAGCCTAATATGTTTGATTAACAATAATTAAATCTGTTCTATCGTTTGAGGTACCGCCTACTGTTTGACACAAAATCTTGTATACTTCACTTGTTTTTATCAGTCAGAGCATATCGGTATTTTTTGGAAAGAAAGCAGAATATAAATGTTTCAAGGAGACGCTTTTCAAATATTGTCGAATACATCAGTGGTACACGCGTCTATCCACACCAAACCATGAATCATCTGCAACTTAATGGTACTATGATCTGAAAATAACGAGTAAATACAGAGGGTGATCTTTGACTTAAAAATGGACAGTTAGTGGTCTATACTGGTTGGCCACGTTCAACTTGCGATTTTTATCTGTCTGAATTCTTCCCTTTACCATTTTAACTCATTGTGAGGATTCAACATTTAAGACGAACACATTACTTTCCAGTTCATTTGCTATTTCCGATAAAAACTTACAAAAGACTTACTATACTGTCATGAATCTACAAAACGAAATTTCTGATGTTGAAAGGCAGACCGAAAAAATTCGGAAGAAGTGGCTCAACTTGCATAACACTTTGAGAAGGTTAAATGTTAGTCGACAACAGAAATCCTCATCATAATAGGATTTTCCTTTGTCGGTAGCAATCATGACAAGCTGGAGTGTGTAAGTGTGCACGAAAAACTATTGTGTCAATGAAAATCCACATTAAAATGTCAGGTTAACATTTACAGGCGACGATTCATAGCTAGTCTTTTACTTCGATCATTCCAAGTATTTTATCATATTGATACAAAGTCTTCTACTTCGTTAGTTTAATGTACATTTTTCTATTTAACAAAACATTGGCCAGAGCTCTTCGCTCAGTTTTGTCAACGCTTGCGATAACAGATGATTTGACATATATAGTAGATTCCGTTCGATCAGCAAAATGTTTAAGTGCGTGAAAATGCAATAAAAGTTCTAACAAACTGATTTTGAGATGAAGATACGTCAATCTGTCAACATTTTTACATCTGAGAACATTTTTTGATGACAATAGCAGATCACGTGTATGAATGAATCCGGGAAATCGAATTAGAAAATTCGAGTAAGACTCTTTTCCAATGGAAAGACAATGAACTAGGTAGTCGTCTTCATTAGATCAAACATTTACTGAAAACTCTTCATTTCATTCGTACTGGTGATGAAGGTGAAACGTCGAATAAAAATACAATCAGAAATCGGGATCAAAACAATTTCTAACTTGTAAACAAAACGTCAATTCTTTAATTATTTTATCAATTACCATCGCCTTGTAAACGCAAAATTTGAATGTTGACATTCAAAAAATTCCACCACACAACATTCAATGGGATATAATATCGTGTGTCACATGTTTTTAATTCTATTTTATGTTTATTATTTTTAAGCACACAAAAGATTTCTATATACAAACGGAATTTTATATTGTTAGTATTTACGTTACGTTGCTCAAACGATGTGTATGTGTATTTTCAGTTCATTTTGTTCTCATTCAATTAAAACACAATTATGATTAGCGCATTGTCAATTCGATTACGTTAATTAATTCCATGATTCCGATAACTTTTCGTTCAAATAATTCGATCAAAAATATTTATTTTAATTGAAGAATAATGCTTAAATCACATCCAACTTTGCAAAAACCTTCAATGAAACTGACATTTCTTCCATTATAAATAAAAACGCCACCTATATCAAAATGTGTGCGGTGTGTATAAGCGACTTGCTTATTCTTTGGCGTACATTTATGATATCGACGAAAATGAATGAAAAAAAAAGAAGAAAAGAAAATGCCTCGACAATAAATTACTATAAAACAGATACATGGAGCAAAGTGATATTTCATATGCAACTCGCGATTCGGTGCAGCGCATGCGTCGCCTTTTGTTGCATTGTTATTGGCCAGATGTTTCCATTGGTTTATTTGTTCTGGAATAATAAGTAGGCGTTCATTTTTGGGATTTTGTTTCGATTTCTTGGTAGGGAATACACTTTTTTTTATATAAAACACGCAATCCGACAACCACGTGACTAAATACTTACAACGTTACATTCACGTATGTAAAACATTCATTGTATGCGGATGTATTGAGTTCAATTTTATTGTGTGTAAATGTAGTGGATTAAGGGGAATTATTTTGTTTTTAAATATGTATGTATGCGCTGCATGTTGAAACGGTCTGGGTATTATAAATCGGCTGATATTATAATCCACTCGGAAAGTGTATACGAACCACATTATGAAATGAAAAGCAATGAATACTGTTTTGTATATCCAGTCTAATTCTAATTGGATAAAAGGAGGAAAAGATTCGTTTGTGCTTACTATTAATAGATGTCGTACAGAAAAGAGAGAATAGATCGTTTTCATCGTTAACTTTGTTACAATTGTTGAATCATGTAATGCAATGCAATGAAGTGTGCAACTTATTATACACGAGCGTTTTTGAAAGGACTTTCGTCAACCTTCCGACTGTAGTGAACTACCAGTATTTCTAGGTAAAATATCAAATCAAATAATAATAAAACATACGGCTGCATTAGAGATCAAATTCTCTTTAAGCGCGAAACGTAAACAAACAGTGTTGAACTATAATATAAATCAGCAAGGAGAATATTGATTAAGGCTCCGAACAGGTCAGGTTTACTGATTCTAAAAATTTTGACCTGACAAGCATTGACCTGAAAGTGCTAGTCAGGTCAGGTTTCAGGACAGGTTTCAGAAATTCAGGTTCAAGTCACGTCAGGTAATCTTGACAACAACATCTTGACAAAAATTACCTGACCTGACCTGAATTTTCAGATCGCAACAATTTTTGACTGCGTTTGACCTATTCCGAACCTTATTTGATTGACTTTTCAACCTTTTTTTCGCTCTAGTCGTTGAAAATTGAAATTCTTGGGAAATCCTCGAAATGATTCTTCGAGAATTTTCAAGAAACTTCAAGAATTCTGAATCTCTAAACAGGAACGGTAGGTAAGAGACATTGGGCATAATCCTCACCTTCCAGTGCTACAGTTGAATACTTGCTTTGTCGCTTACTTTGTTGATAATAAACACGTCAGAGTTAAATAAACCAGGAAGGAGCGGTCCATTTTCGAAACGTAAAATAGGTTTGTTCCAAGGCCATATGAATTGTCAAATTTCATCCATATAACCATAACCTCAATAATACCTCTGTGTAAATCGCGTAGGCGACGTTGGTCGATTTGTATCAAATATCACGTAAGCGACGTTGCTATGGATGAAATCGTGTTTACAGTTACTTGGAACAAACCTATAAGGGACCCAATACACTGTATGAAAATGAACACTGACCAAGACACTGACATAAAATGAAAAATTTAATTCGCAAAAAATATAGGGTTACTAGATTATTCAGGTCCCTAGCCAAATCAACCCTATTGCCTGGTTAACTTTACTCTGTCGTGTAATAAAACCTAAATTGCGTTAAGGTAAATATTTACAACAAAAGGACTGAAAAGTTGAAAATACGAGTTTTGCGTGAAGTTTGTTGATCCGAGGCGAAGCCGAGTGCACCGAAAAAATGTTTCATTGATGAAATTGACGTTTTTTGGGGCAGATACACGTAAAACTCTTTACTTGCACTGTATGTGACCCCTTGTCAAACCCTTGTCATAATAATGGCTGTGTTTACTACTAGAGATGTGCGGGCCGAGGTTTTTTTGAAGCCCGTCCGGCCCGAAGCCCGGCCCGAAATTCACTTTTAAAGCCCGATCCAAACTGGCCCGACCAATTTGTGGCCCAGCCCAATACGAGCCCGGCCGGATCGGACCGGGCTTTTTCCGGGCCGTCCGAAAAAGCCCGAAAATTTTCAATTGTTTGAAAAAGTCCTTGAAAAAGTAGACGTATATCAAATATACCATCGTCGCACTTTCAAGTAGCATTAGACGTTAGTCGGATATGATTTGATTACATTCTACAAGTTCAAATGAGTTCAACTGACTGGTATGTACAACTGAATGTTAACGAAACGTACGAAAAATTTCAAAGAAGTTGCAAATTTGTGAAAAGAAAAATTCTGCGGGTACGTTGCATTTTTCTTTTCACAAATTTACAATATTCGCAATCCACAGGACATAACAACCTAAACAATTTTTGTATGTCAAATGAGCCACCTAAATGAGCGCGAAGCGGCTTTAATTTGCAAAATTTGTTAAATCCGTCACAATATTCGACAAAAAAAATTGAGTTTAGATGAAATCGTCATCGTTTTTGTAGTCAAGTTCGTGTTTGATAGTCGATAATGGTGTATACATATGATAGTTATTTCCAAAATTTAGATTTAAATTATTTTTATATTTTAAATTTTTTTCGGGCGGCCCAATCTTTTTAGTTCATAGCCCGTCCGGCCCGGTGCTCGGGCCGGATTTAATTAGAAAAGCCCGCACGAACAGAATATTTCCATTTTCAAAGCCCGTCCGGCCCGAGCCGTTGTATTGACTAAAACAGACAATACACACAATCTTAAGCGGCAGCAATTATCACTAAAGGCTGCAAATTTGACCCTTGTTAATTCAGTGTTAGTTGCTGCTAAGACAAAGATAAAAATCTTTGAAAATAAGGCTCTTGAAAATTAAAAACGTTGAAAGTCTATACAAACGTTCGGCCTACAGCTGTTTCCTCGATCATCTCTCAATTCTTCTCAACTAAAGCGTGTAAAATTAGTAACAAAGCAGTTGAAATGGAAACCTTTTTAATTGCCTTTCAATTGAAAAAAAAAACTGAAAAACAATTCGAAACATTAAAACTTAAACAAAAATCAGAAAACTGAATCACCCTTAACCCTATCGCCATAATACCACCCCACTCGATAATACATTTGAACAACTTATTATGGCCATTGTTACAATCAAATTTATAAGCTCGGGTGTAAAATATTCTTTTTTGTTCAATTCCTAATTGCACATAATACAAAAAAAACATACAATAACATAAAGCCATAGTCGTGCACACACAACATTCACAATATAACAAAAATATAAATCAAAACGAGAAAAAAAAAACAAATTCGAAATAATCAGAGTCACTTGAACATAATATGTATGTGGAAAAGCATATTTCATTTCAATTATAACAAAACTGCAATTTGTCCCCCAACTAAATAACCGACGCATGGATTGCATATGTACCATCGGAAAAGGACTTTTTTTTGATACCAACATTGAAAAATGATACTTTCGCCCCGCATATGAGGGGCGAAAGTAAAAAAATGCATCCCACGGGGAGAAAGTACTTAACGAAGAGCGAACGCAACCGAACGAACAGCGAAAGTGACTGACGTCACAGAAAATGAGAGAAATGAGTCGAGTTGTCAACAAAATCCGCTCATATTATGCAGAATACTTTGATCAAAATTGTAAAACACTGTGCGCCAGTGTTCTTATTGAAATTAGCATACAAAGTTGATACTTTTTGTTACTGAATGATTTGTTAGTTATATCTTAATTTTTGTGTGTGTTATTGTTGTGATGGCTAAATTATTAAATTTTTCATATACCAGGGGGCTACCGCCCCCTGGACCCCCGCATTTTCTGGCTAAATGCCTTTTTATTTCAACATTTTGTTGCGATGTTTGCGATACGTATCAATTTTCAATGTTGGTATCAAAAAAAATAGTATGAACGACTCGGGGCAAAAGTAAAAAAATTCAACCTGTGCGATTAGAGCCCTTGCCTTCGGCGCGGGCTCCAACTCTCGCACACGGTTGAATTTTTTTACTTTCGCCCCTTGTCATTCAATGTACTATTTGAAGCCGAAATTTATTTAGGAACGCAATAAATAGTTATTTACGTGCCTGTTTTGGACGTTGATTTTAGGCAATTTCGCGAGTTGTAGCCCGAACGAAGTGAGGGCGACAAGCGAAAGTGCCTAAGATCAACCGTCCAAAACAGGTCCGTATACAACTTTTCATGCCGAGAGCCTAAATTACGAGAAAATTTCTGTAATTTATGCCCAAGGCATGAAAAAAAATTTACATACTTGATACTTACTTAATGGAAACCCCACCACACCACACCACATATCACAATAATCATTTGTATAAAATATAATACAACAAAATGCCATTGAAAACTATTTTTGTTAGGATTTTTTTAGAGTACATTTCTGGGTAATGGTGGCATTGTACGGACGATATTAATACGGTTTAGATGAGCACAAATTTGCATATTGAATAATAGCGTTGAATGGTGCTGTATGTGTGTGTGTGTGAATTATAATTGATGTTGATTTTTATTGAATTAGATTTTTATTGTGAGAATTTTGGTCTTATAGTATGTCTGGTTGGGTTTTAGGTAAGTCACACCTGTTATCGAAAACGATGACCTCAATAATAAACGATGATTTGAGGCTGGTGTTCTCTTAAATAGCGAAAGTTTATGCTTTAACAAATAAAGTATAGATTTTGTAACAAACATCGGAAGTGCATGCAAAAACAGAAGTAACAGACTTGTCGATTATAAAGTGGGACGCCTCATATCAGTTTACAAGAGGCTATTACTGTTTCTTTTTGCTGTATTTTTGTGGATTTACAAATTTGTCCCAATTTTATATTGTATGCGTTCCATGCGTTCATAGAATGTTTGCTACAGCATTACCTATTATCAAAAAAAAGATCGGAGGTAGTTCCTGTGCTCCTTGAGTTCTAGCACTGTGAGCCAGATGGAACCATAAAGAATAGACCACTTTTGAGAACCTACCTACTAAAACTTTTGAATTAGTAGACAAGGTGAATTGGTTATTTGCAAATTGCAGGAGGAGAATATAACGCATATCGTGAAATTTTAACGCAAAGCTTTTGACATTTGTTACATAAAGTCGAATATAGATCACTAAAATGGCCGCTGGCGTGACGATCGACGGTTCGGTTTTGTGTGCAAACTAATGACAACCAACTTTGCTTCTAAGGGAATTCCCCGTATTTAGTTCATTTGCATTCATTTCAAAGAATTGGATGCACTCACTTATTCATTACTTTGTGAAATTGTGAAGTTGGTTTCGATTAGTTTGCAGTATCAGGACCATCAATTCCTGTGGTATTTCTCGGATATTTTCAAGAGCTACAGTATGTTCATTTCATTTTTACACAGTTTTAGATATGTCAGAGTTTTAAATGTACCCAGTCAATTAAGTTCTTCCCAAATTATGAATTTTTGGCGCAAAATTTAAAATTTCTATCGCGAATTCAAATATTGCGTAATTTGGGAAGAACTTAATTGACTGGGTACATTAAAAACTCTGACATATCGACAATCTTTAGAAACTGTGTAAAAATGAAATGAACAAACTGTATGTTTCTGAGGTCGAGTGAAGAAATATGGGATATTATATTCGACCGATAGAAAAATTCAATTTTACCGATAGAAAATAATAAAATATCGATAGAAATGTGGTACATGTCGCTGGCACCTCTTCCAGCTGGATGGTGGTTGACGACGAAGTTGACGCGAGTTCCATTATAAAACTTTTTTTTTTGAAAAGTGATGTGGAATATCTAAGCACAATTGAAGATTTTGTTGAGTTGAGTTAATATTAAAGCCGTTAAGGCGTTTTGTTGGTTCCTAGGTAACTCATCCTTTTACGAAATGGAATGGAAATGCGTTTGGTTCATTAATAGCGAATTCATCCTTTCACGAAATGCAACGTGAAGGAGTTTAGTTCGTTCCTAGAGAATTCAACTTTTTACGAAATGAAAACCAATTATCATTGTACATAAAAAGCGTTTTAACACGTCGAGCGATCGGGCCCATTGCCCCGGAGCGAAGCGGAGGGCCGCAATGCGAGCCCGAACGGTGTCGGTAACTAAGTGGTTTGTTTTGTTCTCTCGCATCGAAATATGATGCAAAATCTGTCCCTTCTTTGTTGCTTCTAACTCTTCTCAGCCTAAGAACTTCAAGATTTTAAGGAATTTGTAATGTGTTTGTCGATTTTCTTCAACATTTTTGGGATTAGTGATACTTGATTCCTAAAGTTTTTTTGGTCTTCATGATATACCAACTTTCCATCTCTATAACTTTTGATTTTCATACTTTCGACCTATAAACTTATGAACTCACAACTTTCACTTCATGGGCAGTTGACTTATAACAAGGTGACTTATAACTTATAAATTCGGATTTATAAATTACACGTCATTTGCTCAAACCCTCTATTATGATGAGATCCCACTTAAAAATGTGAGTTCTTTTAAATAAACAGTTTCGACAACAACCACATTCAATTCTTAAGCTTTCATCATGTGTCGATAGACTTATAACTTAGATACGTGTCCTTCGACTTGCTCGCATGTAATATTTATAACAGTAATTTTTAGTCTCATATTAATACACACCGGAACGCCTTCCCCACATTTGTTTAATCATAGCAATTTTTTTCGTTGTTGAATACAAACATTGTCCATTAATTTAATGCCAGTATGTTGTTGCCCATAATATTCGGAATGTGCCAGTCACTAATTCTTAATTTATTAATGCAAAAATATAATGGAAAAAACTATTTTTTTAATCTTTCATTTATATTGTTTATCATTGTCTCACCTTTGGTGGTATTTTGTTATGCTTTCGTACGCGCAAATGAATACGAACATATTTTAACACAGGTAATCTATTCACATTAAAACGAAGACGAAGAAAAAAAATCGTGAAACATTAGCAATTCGATTTTCTTCTCTCTTTTTTATGTGGATTCTCCATTCATATCACAATGGACATTTTAATTAATTATTTAAAACTTAAATTGTTATGTCAGCACGCAAGCTAATCGTAATTTAGAGATTTAATATGGGCGGGCTAACCTTTTAATTAAAGAAGTTCTGGGCATTGGTGAGAAGATTTACGAACATCCGCTATCGACAACGATGATATAAACAAGCGATCAACATTGGCTTCAATATTTTATAGGAAAATAGGTGTTAAAATCGATGAAGTAGTAGATTTTGTGTTATTCTGTTTGTTGAAACAAGTCAGTAAAAGATGTGACAAATGTACTGGTAAAATGGTTGTTGTCTGTGAAACCTAATCAGAATAAATTTGAAGAATGTCTGCCGAAAATATGTCACTAAATTCTGTGGGTCTTTTAAGAAACTTTTAACTAGCAAATAGGGCAAATAAAAAGTTGTAACTTCACATAAAGATTTACTATCATTCATTGATACCGCAAGATCTATTATAGCTACCATCTGTGTAATATTATGTTTTTCCCATCTAAATTTTTAATCTGGTAATCTAATCGTTCACACAAAATTGAACTTGACTCTTTTCTGAAAGTAAATACAAGCTGAGTGCAACCGAATTGAAAACGGAAGAGATCAATATCATCAAAATCGATTTAATATCAAATAAGCTGGGGTATTTAGAGCGCACATTGTAATTCTTTTCTTTGATTTTACAAGACCAACAAACGAATAAAATATCCTTCGTTTGTTCATTATGTTGCATTTAATCTTTCAATTCGGTAAATTCAACTGATCTATTTCCAATAGATATTCAATGAATGCATCTTAATAATGGAAAATCATTTTATGAAATCGGTTTAGTATTTTTTATGGATACTTAAGGGAGAATGTGTAATTCAAAACTTCAGCAATACGGGCAATTGTTTCGAAGTATTAATGTAAGTACGATCATTGACTACACAATCTATCGAAAAATCAATAAAATGGAAATCTAGTTCATTCCAGGCCTTAAGACACAAAGGATTTCTTTAAAGGTAATTCCAAGAAAAAAAATTATTCTACAACCGAATTAGCAACAACGTCAAATACTATTGGCCTCTCATATGAACAGAGACCACGTAACCTATTCAATATTATTACACTATTCTAGACTTTGTGTATATCTAAGCCGGTAAGACTTTGAATAAAGTGCGAATTAATGTCCAAATGAAGTCATTGGTGCTGCACGTCGAAGAGAAATTAATATTATGCACATGTGTCGAAATGTTTATTTTGGCGAATTGGTGATTGTGATCCTAAGCCGAAGGCGCGGATCAAAATCCAACTCGTCAAAGGAAACATTTGGACATAGGTTCTACCATTTTTTATGTGTTGATGCAACGATAAACCCAAACTCCGTCTCTGAGCTGATGCATAATGATAGACATACCTCACATACAAAAAAAAATAGTGAACCTGTTACAGACGTCAAGCATACGACCAGTTTTATTATGGGGTCTATTCCTTCCACTGATCAAAGTTTTGTCAATCTGTACAGCTGTTGATTTGAAATCTTGTACTTCATTTTTGAACATGTATTTTACGATATAAAGGACCATGTTACCCAGAGTTTGTCATTATTTTCGTCGTCGTTATCGAAAACAAATGAATGGCCTTGACTTTCAAAAAAAAACTCTTTGATTTGATCCTTTTAGGACCGTGAGTCGACACTGTACTTACCTAGTGCACCAATCAAGGCCTATTTTCGAAAATTTGTTTGTCGAAATTTCTGGAATTTCTTCATAATTTTCTTGAATTTTTTCGAATTTCTTGAAACATTTTATTTTCACGAGATAATTAAGAAAATTTTCAAAAAAATTCGAGAAACTGATTTCTCGAGGCCTTCCTTCGTTAATAGACATCCTAGCACTGAAAGCAAACGTTATAGTAGAGTAATCCACTTTTCGTACCGTGACCTTATACTGAACTAATATGCACTCCAGCTCTCAATCTTCATTGAATAATTGAGACAACTACATCGCGCACCGCTGTAACGGGAAATCAAATGTCGACCTGATTCATGTCCGACTCTCATTATCGCATTGAAATGTTAAAAAGTGTTTGATGCGTGATATTAATTTAAAGTTTCAACAAAAGTCCCAATTAACATATGCTATCTCATTGTCCATAATCAAAGCATATCATTTCGATAAATAATGTGGACTGAAACATTTTCATTTTTAAAAACTAATAATACGTGATTCTGCAACAAAAGACCGAAAAATTCCTTTCGCCACAATTATAATACAAAATTATTGCCACATATTCCACCATTCAATAGAAGAACTCAGCTTCTGAATGGATATATCAAACATCATTTATATTCATTTTAATTATAATCACACCATCCGAACCGTTTATAACATAACATAACATAACTAAACCATATCAAATTTTATATTAGGAAAAAAAACCAGCTTTTTCGATTATATACGTTTTTTTTCTCTCCTTTTCCGATATATTTTTACAACAGACACCTATAACAATGTTTATAATATATATGAAAAAAGTGGCTTTTTATTCATTCTGGGCGCGATTAATTTATTCACTTTTATTCATAACGTTTATGGTGACGATGCAGTTTAATTATTATCGATCATCCACACGTACAGAAAATGTTTTGTGATATTGTTATTCATTGAGAACTTTTTAATTTATCAAAGAATTTGTACGATTCTTTGTTGGCTGCGCGAGGCAATTAATAGCAGATTGCAAAAGAAAATATTTTCAACGGCACAGTGTACTTGCCTAGAAAGTCAATGAATGCAATCTAACTTACTTATAGTTGGATGATGAAAACTTTTCAGAAAAAAATTGTTTAGCTCAATGCCGTAGAAATTACGTTCGATTTTAATTGAAAACAGTTTTTTAGAAGATAAAACGTAACTATCGATCCGCTCAAGCTGTGGAACAGATGTTTTTGTCATCAAAAATTATGGTTATAAGCCTTGATAACCAAGGTAATAAAATGTGAAATTCCAACAAGAGCAAAAGGGTGAGTTGGAATTTTCTATTTCTCCCCGAGGTGAACACATAATTTTACTTGCTACATGCGTCGAAAATCGTACTTTTCATATTTTAAGGACTTCTTTCGGTGTCCTCAGCATGTCAAATCCATTACATAGCTCGGGATTAAAATGAAAAGTCTTGTTTTCGTTTATTTATTGACCTCAGTAACGCCTCGGATCAACCAAATTCACACAAAAACTCTACTTTTCAACTTTTTCCTTCTTCATTTTTATATAGATTCTGAAATCAAATCTATTCCTTCAGTAGTTTTAACAGATTTTTTAAAACAATGTTAGCCAACTTAATTGCTGATTTTAGTCGTCACTGGCGATAACAAATGAGCATTTCTCTAATTTGTTTGCTTTGATTTGCTGTTATACATTCTTCTATAAGTAGTTCTTACAATGGACCGTATTACATTACCGAGTTAGCCATTTCACCTTTATAGAATCAACCTCAAACGATTTTTTTCTTTTCTTTCTTGCCACAAAGCTCTGGCGAATAAACTGAAATCATAAAAGAAAATCTGAATTTCAATCAGAAAATATAAAATTTCCCATTGAACAATTTCAAAACATTATCCATGTCCAATATTGCGAAAATAATTTAAATCTAATACAAGCATCTACTACCTACACCACATTATCAAAGAGTCTAACTTTTATACAAACGAAATATTAATTCAAAAATTGACCTCAAAGTCGATTTCAATAGTCTAATATGTAGGCTACAAGTGGATTTATTACTGAATAGCCTTCTTACACAAATCTCCTTTAAGAAAAGACGTTTTTTTTTCTTCTTCTTCTTCATCCCCATTATGACCACTTTGATATATATACCATTTCGAGTGAATTGTGTGGGGTACTTTTTCATAGCTTATAGATAGATGGAACATAATAATAATCGCCACACTGCGATCCCCCAATTTTTTTATAGACATCTTTCTATTCAGTTGATGCGTGAAATGGTCACCTATTAAGATTATTAAGTCAATTTGGGGATTTGTATTCTGGTTAGGGTGTATCATTTTATGTTTGTGCATTGAAAGGGCAGTGTAGAGCGTTTTGTTTAGTTTTAAAGTCATTCGTGACAATTTGTACATTTGTACATAAATCTTTTACAAACGAATAAAGTATTGGGACCGATAAAACCTGTGACTTCCTTTTTTCTTTTTCTATTTTTTTAAATTTAAATGACACTTAGCGTTTGTTACGAAATCTATTACTTCATAGGTTTTAACATACATTTTGCTATATAGGAGAACATCAAGCAGAGATCATCGCCTATTTTAGATCCGTTAAGATCAATAACAGATGACCAGTTGATTTCCGTCCTATTTTAAATGTTGCCTCAATACTCTCTCCAGCAAACAAACTACTTTTATTAAGGTGGTGAAAGAATATATTTGTCTTTGGAATTCACATGTAGATTACAGCGTCAGTCAGTCAAAATGGTCAAAATGTAGAATACTGTTTGTAGAATAGAAAGAAGTAAGGTGTGAATTTGACACACAGAGCTGAGAGTTTGGTTGCTAGAGAAAAAAAATAAGTTTTTCTCAGAGACTTCTAACAAGAGAAGTCACATTGTATAGAGATATTCTTAGGTCTCACTTTTATTTTACGATAAATTACCAATTATTTATCGTCCTTTTTTTAAGATAATTCTTCATTATTATCCTTTAAAATTCATTCATTCGATTAGTTTTCATTGAAGAAAAAGAAGGATATGTTTAAAGTTTAAAAACAGGGTGATACCGTGGAATTTGAAATAGAGATGAGCAGACTTGAAATTGTCATCAGCGTTGATTATTTAATACGAATCTAGCATATTTTTGTTGGGTATCCTGAGTCTGGATTCCTGACTCCGATTTAATTATTCGGATTTTCTGGCTGGAAAAAGTGAATCGAGTTTAGGGAATCTCAGTCCATTGCAGTAAATAGTAAGAAGTTCATGATTCACGTTTATAATTACACTTTTGACACGCTAGTTGTCGATGAAAGGTTTGATAGGAGGACCCTTGATAATACTTGAACCTTATCAATGTGAATCTGAACATATAAAACGTTTGTCACACAAAAATACAATTGTCACCCTGTTCCTTAATGTCACCTTTTTCTTATAAATTCTAATTTATAAAATATATATAACCAAACCATTTTATAGTCATTGTCAAAGGATGAATGTGTCCGAAAGGAATTCTTATTTTTCTTATTTTTTTATCTTTTATGTTCAATTAGAAAGGATGAAATACAGAGAAATATCACTATTATACCATGCATTTTCAGGACATTAGACATAGATGTTTTGTTTAGTTTCACAATGCGAAGGAGATGAGAAGAAAAAAATACGTTGTCCTTTTAAAATGTGTTATATAATGGATGTGTGGTTTTTCTTTCTTTGACTTAGCGGCATTTACATCCACTGAGTGTCTGGAAACGTTAAAATATTGTTTGGGATCTATTGTTCGGATTTTTTGATACCTTATCGGAAATCGACGCAATGAAGTTTGAATGGGTTTGAATGACTATTGAGACTGCTTGGCGACTTTATTTTTATTTTTTGTGGGAAAAACGATTTTTCCGAAATATTCACAAAATAACTTTGGTAGTTGATTTAGTGGGTGTGGAAAGAATGTTAACGAAGACTTACAGTCCTTACTTATGGGACGTAAACTTTGACTGCAAAAATATGAGAGCGAAGTAAAAATCAGTGAATCTGCCAGTAGAAAAGAGTCGTGAAAGTAATTCATGTATGTTTGATCAGAAGATGAACCAATACTTTATAGAGATCCTCTTCTCATCACTGTCCCAAGACAAACAACTAGAGTTGTTGAACGTGAACATTAAAGTAGCTGAAGATGGATTACGTCATCAGTTCTCTTTTCTCAATTCTATCTTCACTCTACCGAGTACGGTTCACTATTTCACTGAAAGATGTCGCTGCAACAAAGCCAATCTCAACAGAAAATGATTAATTTTTTACTCGATGGACTGTGGTCAAATAAAATGCCATCGTGAAGCACATGACCTCAGGACTTTGGCACTGTAATTAGTTTTTAAATCGTTCCCGTATCGGCTTGGAGATAAGCAGAGACACTTTTAAGCTTTTTTCAGTGCGGGGGCCGCTTTATGCAGGGGCCCAATTTTTTCTAGTAATGAGCCCTTACATTACCCTTTAGACTAAGAACACTAGGGGCCCACTGCGGGGGATTTGTTAGAGAGAGCAAGGTCAACTGGGGGAGACGAGACAGGGGCCTGCGGGGGATTTGTCCCACGAGCTTGTATGTTAGAAGTGTCTCTGGAGATAAGAGTCTTAAAAAGGGATATATTGAAGCCATAGCAAATGTTTTGTCGAACCTTTCTCTCCAAGACATAAAGGGCTGATTGAAAAACTGATCACTGTTCCGGAGTCCTGAGGTCGTGTGCTATACGATCATTGGTCGAAAAATACCTCCCACGCTTCTCGACCGTCGAATTCAAACTTTGGCAGGTTGAAGAAGCCATTTTTGTTCATAGCGGTCAATTGAAACAGTAGCACAAGCTGAGATCTTGAATGGAATTAGTTTGTCATCGTAATGACACTCAGATATAATTCAAATAGAACGGAAAAAATTAATTATTTTTCTGTTGGCATTGACTTTGTTGTAGCGACATCTTTGGCGAAATAGTGAATCGTACTCTATAGGCAAAGTTGACATAAAATAGAGGAGATAGAACTGATGCCGTAATCCCTCTCCTGGTCTGGATCTCGGTTGGAAAGGTCTAACTCAAGTCAGTAGCAGTGTCGTCCGACAGTTACAACACCAACAGGCAGACCTCCTAAAATAATAATTAACATTTTAAGCGAATCGGCATGAAACCGTATTGGATCGGAAAAATAGAAAAAGTTTGGGGAGGGCTGCAAGATGAACGGAAATTAGTGCAGCTCATGAATATGTCATTAAATCTCATATCAAATCTGAATCACGTCTTAACAGACCCTAACGTTTTTCAATCTATAAAAATGCAAATATTGCGATTCATAAAAATCGATAGCATTTTATATTCTAATCGAAGTTCTGTTACACATGCCCTTCGAAATAATATATCTTCGCATTCGCCACTTTAACACAGGTACACCATGACACCCATGAAAAATCTAAATACAATAAATAACTTTTTTCACCATATGTATGTTGTACGTGTCGTCTTTTCATTTTCTTCTAACTGTGTGCCAGTTATACACTCCTTATGCATACATAATAAATATATTTCATTCATGCCATGCATGCATTATACAAATAGTCGAAAAGGACACAAAAACCAAACAGCTTTTGCCAATTTTACAACCTATTGTTAATGGATTAAGAAAATGTATGGAGAGAAGAAAAAACTTTCGCACAATGAAAAAAAAAATTTAAACAGAAAAAAAACACGATACTCGATTTTGCGTGTCAAATTCCTTGACAAAGAGCATGGATTTTTTTGTTCTTTTGTGTCAAACAATACAGTTTTAGATAAAATGGGAAAAATCGATTGCCAGGAAAAGACACACATTTATCGATCGTCATAGGATATATTATTAGTTTTCATTATTATGCGCAAAAAATAGGATTTGAAAACAAATTTTTTTTCTTCTCAATTCTAGTTTTATTATTATGTGCGATCACGCACAATCGAACTACATAGTGATTCGTATTGTTGGAATATAATGGTAGTTTGGTGTCCTGTGACAAAGCAGCAGATTGTTTATTTTGACAACGTCGAACAACGGATGAAAGTCTTCGATAAGTTCGAATATATTCGTAATTTGTAATTTGATCAGTTGTCGCACAAAAGAACAAGATTATTCTCGAATATAATACGATCCTGGTATTATTACACAAACATAATGTGGAAGCTTTATGCGGCACTGTTCCGTTCCGATTGTACAGTCGTACATTAATGTAGAGTTTATTTAATCAAAACTTTATTAACGAATGATAATGATCAACACTAAAACAACAAATTCATTTCAGATGTAAATGCTGAAGTGATACTATAAATGGAAAATTATTACGAGCAATTATTTTTATAGAAAAAAGTGGAGTAGATCGAGAGCCCGAGTGCATATCGGTCCCTCATAGTACCATCATTACATATACCATATTACTATACCTAATGAGAGAAATATTTTTTTGCACACGAAAACTGAAATACGACATACGACCTTGATAACTCGCTGCGCTCATATGGAAAACTTAGGACTATCACCTCTGAAAAATCAACATTTCCAAATATTGAAAAACTTTTACTTATAAACGATAAGCGGGTTTAAACGAGGGAATCCCTAGGCCCTGGTGTTTCTCTCCATTTAAATGAAGTAACTGTGACAAAAGAACAAATGAAAATTGAAAATTGATTTTCGCTCTAGTTGAATTATAATATTTACTCGACCATAACATACCTTTTAATAAAAATTTTATTTTTAAATTTCATTTCTCACCAAAAGCTTCAGTTGATCATTTGGCATTTTCTACGTAGTCAACTAAACTTTTGTTTCTGTTTTCGTAGCTTCTGTCCTTCCTAGACCCCGTCCTTGCGTTATCCATTCCACGTCCCTATGAAATTATATCTATCTTTGTTAGGACGCTAACTCAGAAATGAAAATCGTCTAACAAATGCTTTTTATATGAGATTGTGGCATATAGATTTTAATTCGTGGTTCTACGACGCGCTGCTTTGTCACATAGCCTCTCGGACTATCAGAAATAAACCGGTATTACATGTTTCTGACCACGACAACATTTGTGCTGAGCAAATTACATTTCCAAACAATAAATAGTTGACTAGAAGATTCAGACAAATATCTGAATCGAACTAAAATTTATTTCAGACCTTTCACATAACAGCCGCATAATTCATTCAAAATTAATAACAATAATTTACCATTTATTAATATCAATCGAATCGATTCATTTGAATTGATAAAAAAAGAGGTAAAATTGAACACGTTCAGTTCGAATTCAATTCATTTATGTGCACAGTGCAGTGTGCATAAAGGCAGTTTATAATATTTTGTCATAAGAAAATTAATAATTTAACAAAAATTACAATTTACAGCTTGCAGATATTTATTTTCTGTAATGGTGTGTGGACGCATTCACGATATCATATATGAACAAAAAGTTTATTTATTATTTATTTAGCATAGACTCTTGTTTATGCATCCCAGTATTCGGGAACAATAACGATAACCTTCGCTTTTCTTAAATTACAAAAACCGGAGACATTTATAGTTACTCCTATTAGTATTTTTTTAGCAAACGTCATGGGTGTTTGGGATCTTTTAACAATCACAGGAAATGAAAGATTATTTCCACATTTTCACACATAGAGTTATTCTCTAGAGGCCTTTAATATTTGAATGTTCTTAGTTACGTAATTATACAAGCGAGTACATTATCATCAAAAACCGAATATTTTTCCGCCTAAATATAGACTACAAATTTGCGATGGGTCCGTCGCTCTTAACAAGTTAGATTCTTTGTTAAGAGCCCTCACCCCTTGGCAATTTTCTAGCCTACATTTGTGCGCAAAAATATTCGTTTTTTGATGACTTCTCTTTTTTTGATAAAGTAGAACCATTAAAGCATGCAAAAATGTGTTACTTTTAAGGGAAAAGTTGGTTTGTGGTCGATAACTTAACCCACTTGGAGAAACCTTTGCAAAATACATAAATTTACACATTTGCAAAGGTTTCTCCAAGTGCAATAAGTTATCATCTACAAACCAATTTTTCTCTCAAAAGTAACACATTTTTGCATGCTTTAATGGTTTTACTTTTTGAAAAAAAAAATTGGTTCAGAGAAATAATCAAAAAACGAATATTTTTTCGCACAAATGTAGGCTAGAAAATTGCCAAGGGGTGAGCGCTCTAAATTCTTTAAAATAGTGGAAAAACTGCACTATTTTAGATAAAACATTTTGCCATGGTTTCCCAAATTTTCCTAAAAAATGTTTTTGAGAAAGTTTGAAAAAAATAGGCAAATATATGAGGAAAACATTCTACAAGCACTAGCCATTTGTTATCAACTCGACGATAAAAATAAACACTCAACATTGATTAGTGCTCTCTTATAGATAGCAAAAGGAATACCACAAAAACGAGCAGTGGCCAACAACCAAAGATACCGTGAATTGGCATGTGTTTCTTTTTCGGTGTAGTCATTTGTTATCAACGCTCCGATAAAAATAAACGCTCAACACTGTTAAGTGTTCCCTTTTATAGCAAAAAGTCGCTACCAAAAACTAACGAAGTAAAAGATTTTTTTTATAAAAGATTAAACAACAGAAGTCATAAATGTAATGCTAAAAGCGAAGTACGTTTTTCCTTCGCAGAAATGGCACAAAAACGAGCTGTAAACGAGCTTAATGACCACTTCTGAATTACGATGGTTTTTAGCTTGGCACCAGCCTGCTCCTATGATATACCTACAAAAAAATCTAGGTATGAGTGTCAGCCAAGTTGGAAATTAGTGGCAGATTAGGTGCTAGATAAAACTATATCGAAATCATTTTTTTACACCAGCAGGATCACGTGATGTAACGGGTTTTGATATAGCCGAATTCACAACAGATTGCCTCTGGATTTTGTAAAAAATATGAAAATAATTAAAAACTAAAGAAAGGAAACTCAAGATTGAGTACAAAAGTAGCTTAAATGTCAAATTTTTGAGGAAATTCAAGAAAAAAATATTTAAATTTCAAGTATCCCAATATTTTCCGTTAGAAATGTACTCACTGTGTGGGGCCCCAACCAAAAGGTAATGCGCCATGAAACGAAAAAAGAGAGCTTTGCACAAAGGAAATAATTCATTCAAATCCTTTAAATTCGCTGATTTTCTATATTTACTGTACAAAATACAAAATGAGCACAAAAAAAGAAAACGTTGGATCAAAGAAAAAGGCCACGAGAATAACTGTATTGTATTGCCAAGGAAACTTTCTTTTCGTCTTTTTTTTAGTCGCTGTTTTATGTTGTTCGTTGGGGTATATACATTATATCCTCCTGTATGCTTTCCTTTTTTATAAATAACATGGCGAACAATTGTCGTTTTATAAGGAAAATAATAATGGAAATTTCTTTTTGAAAGGATTTATGAGCATAATATGTATATTAGAAACGAATGAGTAAGGACATTTGTTTGATGTTAAAGTAACGAAAAGAAAAATGTATATCAAGCTTCTCCAAACAACCCACATGTTGTTCCAATATTAAAATTTTGTTTTTTTCTCTCTTCTTTTTTTACTTTTGGTTTATAATTCAACATTACATAAATTATCGATGAAACTACTAGACTTTGTAACACCAAATTCCATTAGAAATTTCTGTCAAAAGAATAGGAACAAGTTCATAATATATAACAACAAAATGTTCATTCATTCACTAAAAGTAGAAAATCAAAAAATCGAACAAAACTTTTCAATGAAATACCTGATTCTGATTCACAATAGAGAAGAGAAGGTACATTATATACGTAAACGTATAATATCACAATTTATATTATATTTTTCCTTTCACAAAGAAGTAAAAAAAAAAACTGAATACTTTTCTGTCAGTTGTTGTTTATTTTTAAATAAAAAAGTCTTCGGTGCGGTCAGCTATACACAAAAGAACAGCATGATAGCCATTTTGAAGGGCGGAATTATATTTTCGTCATCTTGTAGTATATGCTGTGTGTATATAAATAGACTATAGTTTGGTAGAAATATGTCACATTTATATACTTTTCATTTTATGAATGTGTTCGACTCATAGATGCGATGTATGGTTACATACCGTGTAAGGTGCACAACCATAGAAATATATACTATACAAAAAAGTAACCTTTTACAAAGGTGCAGATCTGGCTACGAAAAGTAGATTTAAATACAGAATTCGTTATATCAATGTAACTGGTTCATGTGGCGGAGATGCTATCATATTTTTCTTTATTTCGTGTAGGAGGATATGTTATCATGAAACAAGCTCTGAGTAATGCTGTTGCTGAAGTTAGTTAGTTAACAACTAATAAAAAGTGAGTTAACTTCTTGAGGAGTATGGACTTCTTGTGGAGTACTGATCTAAAAATTTTGAAAATCAATAAAAATTACTTGAAACCTGCATTTAAATCCATTGTAACTTCTTGGTTCTATTGAAACAGGAATTCATTGAAAAACGGAGCGTACATGTTCTTGGTATTGACCACTAGAATCTTATCGACTAAAAAAATGGTACAGTGAGAGACAAGTGAAGTTTGAAGTGTTTTCTAATTCGTGAGTTGTTGTGGTTTCTAATTTCCTCCACAAGAATTTCGTTGAACAAATAAAAATCTAGATTTTTATTTGGTGAATTTTGAAGAATGAACTTCTAAAATATAAAATCTAGATTTTCATTTGTTAAGCATCTTTTTTGTGGAATCATTTACAAACAACAACAACTCCTACAATATAAAACATGTCCAATTTCAATTTTCTCTCTCTATCTCTCCGTGCAGCAAAGAAACTTGCTCAGGTTAATGACGGATTATTCCAAATCATATTAAGGTAAAAGCAAAATAAAATGATCGACTCTGGTTTTTGACAATTGAAATTCAATTATCAAAAACCAGACTCGATCATTTTATTTTGCTTTCATTTTAACTGTAACGTTGAAATGAACCAATGTGTCCAATCACCGATCGTTGAAATCACAATACACAAACAGTGGTGCAGTTGAAAATATCAGTGTTCCGGTAGTAGGCAGTAAATGCAACAGAGAGAAAGAAACCATCGCACATGTAACAGTAAGCTGTGACTCTAACAACCTGGTAATATCATCGAGATATGTAGGAGCATCGAGTAAAAGGATTCACATAACTCGACGAAGCTTTCGCTGTCGCTACGGTAGGGCCAATCTCGTCAGCCTGCTCCAACCTGCGCTCAACGAAAAGGAGGATGAATATTGGTGCTGTAATGACATATGTTATTAACAACGTCGACAAAAGTAAGTGCAGAGCCATGTATATAGTGCTCAACAAATGAAGTAGAAGATTTCCTAACAAATTAAATTGGAAAATATTGATCAGTAGAAGTAATAGATTCTTTGGTGCGGATACTGGTGTCACTGAAACGTTTTACCTGAACTACGAATTTCAGCAATTTTATGAAAATTTATACTCATTTTGAGTGATTATGTGGTGTGAATTGAGAGTTTTACGGAATTAATCATGTGAACCTATCAAGACGAGAGTTTACACAAGCTTCGCCAGCTTGTTTATCTAAAAAAAAAAACAATTCAAAATTTGAAATTAGAAATTCTAATTAAAATTATTCTAGTTTGGGACTCAATTTACAATTCATGAAGCAACAATGATTCGATTTAATTTTGAATAAAACGATTTCTAATCACGAGACAAGCATATGTTCGAAAATTTGCATGCTTTGCCATTTCATTAATTTGTTCCATCAACCGAAACTCATAAATTCTTTTGATTTTTTTTTTCTAACCCCGTTCTCAACTGTGCTTACATTAAACTAAAGTAGAAAGAACTGTCACCCATTGTCACACATAAAAAACACCATTCAATAAATAAAATTCGATTACCTGTTAAGGTAGAGAAGTAAAAAAAAAAGAATTCTGCAACCAGATTTGAACACAATACGATTTTAATTCAATTCATTCCAAACAATAAATAATCAAAAATAGAAATTGCGAAACTCTGACACAAGAATATCATTGGAAAGGGTTACGCTAAATTTAATAAAAAGGTCACACGAGATAAAAATAATAATAATAATATTGGTAAAATATGGGGTGCCCTTTTTCAACGCGAACCGTACGAACGTAAACCAATGTACATACATATGAGATACCTTCCAGTTTTGGAACTGGTGAAAATAGATATAAATTATACCGAAACAGAGTTTTCATCATTATGGTCGTAACGGGTACACAATGATATACAAATGCAATCAGGAGGGGTTAATTTTCTGGTCCATTTTTGCATTTTGTGTAGCAGACACAGAACCCTTTTTTGTCACACATAAACGTCTATTTGAGACAACACTGATCAAACCTATTTCTTCTGTTATGCGAATCAAGTTGATTGTGTATTAAAAATAAATTAAAAATTGATGTCAAATGCAATTTAGGATATATCGAGTTCCTTCGGTTCCGTCTTCTTGTGCATTGTTGAATTTAGATCGTATTGTTGTTCGATTTAAAATTTATATTGATCGAAAGGACGAAAGTAAAATGTAAAGTTCGTTTGCTAATTTCGTATGCGAAAAAATGTTTCAGTTTGCCGATTTTTCAATTATGGATCTGGTAATTCTGGTATGTGAAAATAATTTATGCACGAAGTTAAATCGTTCAAAAGAAAATTGATTTTGAATAGAAGAATATTTCGTTGTTATTGTCACATTATAGTCGATCCACAAAGTTTTTTTTGTGAGATTAAAAAATAACATGAAATTTGCAGCGAGATTATTTTCGGTGTAGCCGTTACGAAATAACGAACTTAAAAATTGGCAAAGATTCTGCAACATTCTGTTGTTCGTGAAATTTGGCGGTCTTTGCCGTTGGTGGAACAGAAAATTTACAGAGGAAATTTGCTTTGATGAAAATGGTCCTTTTTTGGAATATCAGTATTTTCGTCAGGTTTTCCTCGATTCCCTTCTAAGGGTCATTATGTAATTATTTTGAACTCATAAAATTTTCTAATATTTCCATTTTTTGATTTTTTAGAAGAATTTCATTAGGTACTTTGAGACCTCAATGAGGTAGTTATCCTCGATCATTTTTGGCTTATTTCTTTCTTTCTCCTCACCTCGTCACAAATTAGGTCATTTTTTAGGTAACAACAGAGAAAATAGGTTTCATTTTGATATAATGGAATTGAAGGTGGTTGAATCTCTGACTTTACATTTCATTGATATATTGAAAGTGGATATCCATCATGTAGTTGCTATGACAACGAGTACTAAACATCTATCTGGCAAGCACCTGTGGAATCCATCCACAGTGTGAACGCATTCACTTCCTTTTGGCGATCCTTTTCAGTTTTCAGATTAACAACGGTCTTATGTAGCTGTTATATGCTTGAGATTTAGAGCACTTTTTACCAGTGTTTGTACCAAACACAATGAATAAATATAAGAGCGATTTCCCATATAGTGAAGCCCAGTGAGTCATAAAATTCACCAGTCAATAAACGATAAAAATCCAGTAAATTCTATCAAACTTTTGTTACTTAAAGCATCAGATTGAACAAGTCTGTTTGAAGTTCTTTTAGGGATTGAAGAATATTGAGCCAATTTGTCGGGGTAAAATTTCAATTCTATTTTAAAATGGAAAAGTTTGGTTAGCAGCCGAGACGACCACTTATTTTAGGGAATAATTTGTTGATTTTATTGAGTTTCATTAACCATACATTTCAATAGCAACAGTAATTTGATTGAGTTAAAAAAGTGATTGGTTCACTGATTTATTGACTTTCAGCTGATAAAATGAACAGAAAATTATTGATTTTACGATCGTGACGTTCAGTGAACAATTCAAAGATTTAGAAAAGATTTTTCACAAGTAGGGGTTTTTGTCGTTTACTAATATGAATTCACTTTCCTTAGTTCAAGCAATGATTAACTTTTACAAAAACGTTGTCTAGTGTGAACCACACTGTGTGATATACAAAATCTTTTACTTCATTAGATTAATTTCGTTTGTTGGTTTGGTGTCGATAACTTAGACGAATTATAACTAGAGTGGAAATTATGAACAAAATTACGTAAAAATTGTAAATACGAAACATTTGGTAGTGTGAGAGCTGATGGACAAATCAGCGAATAATTCGTCTAAGGTCGATAAAAAACGAATGTTTTTTTTCTCGAGGATATGCTTTCCTGATTCTGTAATGGAGACTTCAAACAAACGCGTAAAAAAGACTTTAGAAAATTTCTCATGAGTTTGACGCTGTTTTACGCAAATTATAGCAACAGGTATACCTAGTCCATGAATGCGAACAATGTCGAATAGAATGCAAGACTAAGAAATACAAGCTTGCTTTTAAAAAAGGAAAAAAAAAGTTTGAAATCCAAATATTAGGCGACAAGCAGTCTGGCACGAAATTCAATGGATGCATTTAACTAATATATTTTACAATAATAACCATTCATCATTTTACCAGTGAAAAAAATCGTATACACCCTCAAACAATAAAATATGGTCAAGAAATATCCTTCAAAGGAATGCTATTGATCGTTGTTGGTGTAACGCATATCCCCTTTGGTAGAATGTATGTGTATGTATATATAAACATAAAGGTAGAACTTTGTTCCCACACAATGAATGTGAATCGTAATTTACATTAAAAGCTGTGTTTGTTCACTGACAAACATCCCTTTTATGCATTTTTATTTAAATTCCATACATTTGTATTATTTTATTATTTATTCTAACAGAAAAAATTTCATTTCATTTTTGTTATTTTTTCACGGTGCTAACAATAGTTTTAAGAAGAATCTCTTCTTTATTTTGTGTATTAGATACCTTTTGAGCTACCTGTGTATACGTTTGAGTTTTTTTTCATCTTTTTTCGACAAAAATTAATGCGAAAATTTGAAGAATAAACCCATTGTGGATGCATGTAAAAGAAGAATGAAATGTTTTTTCAGCGGAATACTATGGCATGGACTATGGCTTATCATTGATAAAATAGATGAGGTGTTTGAACGTTTAAAAATGGTGCAAATATTGGAAATACATTTTTCATTTTTTTTGGACAATGAGAATATCTTCACTCAGTTCATTCATAGACAAATTGGCGTTGTCAGTTGAATTGCTCAGGCAAAAAAATTTTTTTGAGGAAAAATGGAATTTTAGAAAAAGTAGAGAGCATTTCCTTTTAAGGACGTTGTAGACTTGGAAGATACAGTGTAAGAGTAAGAGATTTTAACATTTTTGGCAGATAGGTCATTCGCTAACAAATTATCCTAGTTAATACTTGCTACCTAAATCGCTTCCTATACCACACTATATGAATAAAATGGCTTGAAAAATCTGTTACGCCCGAGGACCAGATAAGCATAGAAAATTCTTTTGCACTAAAAAAAATTCTTCGTTGAAAATATCCTTAATTTCGTTAAAAATCCTCAAATAATTCGTTTAATTTTTAATAAAATCCTTAAAAATCAAAAAAAAACTTTGAAAATCGGTCAAATCGTGTAGAAATGCTTGAAAATCCTCTGAAATCGACCTAAAAAATTATTGAAAATCAACTACTCAGAAAACCTCCAAAGGATTTTCTTTGAAAAGTTGACAACAAAAACAAGAATTGGTGACAGGAAAAAGTAAATTTGATCGCAAAATACATTTTCCTTGTACAAAACGATTAAAATTCTTAAAATATCTTGACCAGCAGTTCCTGCAATCCTGATAACTGATAAGTATTTTCCGGAAACACGACGGAAACACACGAACAAAATTTTGCGTTCATATGATCGACAATTATGCTGCGTTTTCAATTGTTTAGCCTGTGGTGAAGGTGAATATCGAATTACAATGGAAAACGCAGCATGATTGTCAATCCCATCAATGCAAAATTGCTCGTGTGTTTGCCGCCTTACAAAAATATTAAGAAAGATTTTCCTCTTTTTCTTGCGATCAGTGATAATTATAGTTAATTCAAGTCGTACACACTTGTATAAATTTGATCGCTCTAGCCTTCCATTATTTCTGAAAGACTGCTTTTCCGAGGTCAATCCAAAAGATCAATGTATTGTTCCCTCTGAAATTGCAGTAGAAAGTCAAATATTATTTGGTTGAGAAGTTACCGACTGGAATTCAACTCCAATCAGAGATGTCAATGTTGCAGAAGATTAGGGAAACTGGTAAAATGTTGAGAAAGTAAACGTTTTCCTTTCCACTCAAGGACGTGGTAGATCTAGCAGAAGATGTAAGGATACAAAATTCATATAACATTTTCGGTTGTCATTGGGCCATGACATAAACAGGGACACATTTCTTTTCGTATCAACGAATTATGGGCGGTACAACATTTCCAATAATTTACTTAATTTACTTTCGAAACTAATGTACCAATAATAATAAATTGAGTCATAAAAGTAATAAATTGCTCGATTTTTTTTATTAATTTAAATTGAATTTAAACAGATTTGCCAATTGTGGTTCGGCATTTTTTTTAAAGCTGTAAATTGAAAATTGGAAAAAAGGGTTTGCAAAAAATAAAATCAAAAGTAAATTTATGTGTCAATTGTTGCAAGGGGTTTTTATGAGGTGTACTGGTGTACATAACCATTAATCTAATTTTATGGACTTTTATTAAATGCAAAATGGGTGTGAGATATTTTAAACAAATTTAATTTTTCATACACCAAGGTTTATGAATTCAGCGACAGTCATTAGTTATGTATAAGTATGAATTTTTATGTGTATCAACTTTTTGCATTCATCCAGGACATCTGGCATGATAATTTAAATTGTCGAAAATATTGAATTTAATGTCTATCAGATTAATGTATACTACACGCAGACACATTATATTTATGACAATGCGACATATCTCAGATGAAACGCAGCTTTATTCCATTTATTATTACAATTAAATCAGCCATTTTGTCTTACAAAGGCACTAAATTTAAGAATTTCTATCATATTATGTAAAAAAAACACCTGCCCCATGTAGACTAAATATACAACAAAAAGCTATAAATACAAAAAAAAACAAATTATTTCTCTATGCACACACCTACACCAGAAACATTAAAATAGTAAGACCAACAAAAAAAAAACTGTGAGAAAGGACATTTAAAATAAAACTCCCCTTAACTTTTTATTGGATTAAACTGTGCACCATGCCGTTTTTGTTTATAATCATTCATTACATAATTTGTGTTTTTAAGTCAAGCTATGTCTCAGCTTTTATATAAAAATAACATAAAAATATATTGTTTCGTGTTCTTATGTTCTTGTATGTTTTATGTAACCCGGAAACCTATGGTGTTTACATAATAAGATCTACAAAACATTTAACAAAAAAACTTTATTTAATTTGAAGAGATTAATAGTTGAGTCTTTTATTTATCGTTTCCCTGGAATGCATAAGATTCGATTGCATCGGCTTCCCACTGACATCGTCTCGAAAATATAACATTAAGAAAAAAATGAAAGTTTGTCTACGATTCAATTCCTTATCGAACCTACTTCTACGACTATGACAACCAAAGATTCATGTGTAATAATCAATAGCTTGTAAATAACGATATCGAAGAGTATCCCAAACTTCTTCAATCTATGAGAAAATCAGAAGCAATTTTCGATGCTTTGCATTTTTCAAGAACTTATAAACGACAGAATGCAATAATCTCATCAGGAATTGGCGTCAATGGCAAAAAAAAACAACCTCTAGAAGGTTTGTTATTCTTTCACAAAATCTTCTACTTCATTTGCTCAATAATTCGTTTTATTATAAAATACCAAGACCATCCTAATCTTAGGACATTGTTAATTTTTGTCAGTGCTTCCGATAATGAATAGCCATTTTCTTTATTTATTTATTTAGTCAGACCAACGGCATATGCCATAAGAAAAGAGCAATTCTTAGAAGGTACAGTTAGGAAGACGATAGACAAGAATTATGCATAACAGTCGAAATCGAAACTGAAAATGATCATGATCAGGTGGTAGAAAGAATAAAACCGTTTCTTCTCAATGTCTGACTCGTCAAATCCATTGATTTAACCGACGATCGAAACGCGAACCGAGTAGTGGACGGGGTGAAAAGGTGCGCGAACAAATTGAAGACCCTTGACAAGTAATTGACTGGCTCATAGAGCCCTTATTCACGCGATGACTTTCAATGACCAAGTACTCAGTGTTGCGTAAAAGTCTGACTGTCTGATTAACTTCGAGCGTAAACTGGGTGAATCTACAAGACCGCTAAGCACATCAAATACAAACATCGCTGACAAATTGAGTCGTCTACGCACCAACGATTCGATCTGGATCGATTCACACCTACTCTCATACTGAGGAAGTCTGAAATTTTCATCCCTCTTAACGGTCCTCGTCAACGCATACACAAGGAAGTTCGTCTGCACGAACTCGATTTTGTCACTATAGCTCTGGTAGTACGGAGACCAAACGACCAACGCGTACTCAAGATGAGACCTGACATGAGCCGATATAGGACCGATTTAAAAAATAATTGCTGTTCCAGAGTCCTGAGGTCATGTGCTACACGATGGCATTTTATTTGACTAAAATCCGTCGAGTAAATATAATTATTTTTCTGATGACATTGGTTTTGTTGCAGCGACATCTTTCAATGAGATAGTGAATCGTTCTCTATCGGTAGAGTTTTGATTGAATAGAGAAAAAAGAAGTGACACCGTAATCCCTTTCCTGAGTTTCTATGGCGAACGAATAACACTTGCTCGAAACGATAGAGCGTAAAACCTGTGAAACAAATCCGTTTCTTCGTGGTAAAAATGTTACTAGCGGAAATCGCTGTAGAATAAGCGTGTAAAAATGCAGACCTCCGTCTCTTACAATAGTGTTACATGCCAAGAGAATTGCCATTAAATGTTAAATTTTTAACAGTTCGAAGAAATAGATGAAGAATCCCTATAACGCCTGAAACTACGATTCTTTCTTGAATCTAGAGTTTTGAGTCTAAAATACAAAATACCTTTACTCAGCACAATACAGGTACTGGTACAAGTAGTACGCAAGAGAAAATAGAGTGCAAGACCATCATCTGTTCACAGTAGCACATGTGAAATGCTTGTTCCTGCCATAACATCGAATAAAAGAATAAATGAACGAGGTATCGAGTGACAAAAAATGGTTACGAAACTGTAACAACGCGATTCCAAATGGTGACCGTAGCAGATTGTTGTACAACGAAGATGATGTCTCTTTTGAAAAGCGGTTCTTGAAAAAGTCCTGTCTTATTCGCATGAGATCGATGTCACATCTTTTTTTTTTGTTGTATGTTTGCTTGAACCATCCATCCAACCAAACTAGATCAATCAACCTCTTAGATTTAACAGTGTTAAGCAATGTCAGGCAATGATGATTTGTTTTCCTAAACTTCGACCCAAATAATCAAACATGAATTACAACATCTATGTGAAACTTCGTCATGCGTAATAAAAATGATATAAAGAAGCAAAACGCAAATGTATCCAATTTTTGAGACCCTATTTTTGTTACATTTAATTTTTTTCGATCAGACCTCGACTTGAAGACACGGAAAAGGGTAATTTATCTGTTTATAAACGTAACACAGCACCATATATATGTTATTGTAGACACACATTCGGTGAAGTACATAAACATTCATTGCGCTTTAATTTAATTTTTTGCGATAGTTTGGTAACCCTTTCTGCCTCATAGGTAAGAAAAATGAGGGAAAATACGACATCCAACAATAGGATTTTAATTCTGTGCGACATCAGTGATAATGGAATTAAACAATTTTTTTTTATTGCATCTTACGTCTCGGTTTAATTTGCTTCTTATTTATGAGTCTACAAAGGTTTCAACAATAACAATAAAGGGTTGTTGTTTGTGATGGAATTTATTTCCGCATATACGGTAATTCGGAAGTGATAAAAAAGGTCACATCCAGACAATCGGACTGGTTTTTTTTTCTGACATAAATTCAAGGAAATACAATTTTCATGAATTCCCACAAAACCGGCGAAACCTGGAGAGACTGGTATAATGGTAACAGATGTATATAAATAGAAATCAAGGTTAAAAAATTAGTAGGTTATTGTTAGGTGGTCGAAAACCGTTTTTCTTCTCAATTTTTGTTAGGGATTTAACATCTTTTCGGAAATTTAACGATTTATTGAGGCAACCAATATTTATCCCAATATGGTCACAGTTTGAATTTGTGATAAAGGCATATAAGTCATTAGATGAAACCAACACATGAATTTTGAGCAGTCTTTTTGGTACATCACTGAACAAGAATACGAAAGACGAACCAAACCAAACGAACAACAAAAAAATTAGAGTCTATAATCCGACATATGAAAGCCATTCAGAAGATATAACCATACAAGCAATAAACTCTTATTATGTGAGCATAAAGCGCACACATCGGCAATAAATTAGTATTAAGCTCAAGCCCAACAAGAGGAAAGGTACACATAAACCAAATCAAACCACTTCAACAGTAAAAAAGAAAATAAATATAAATAAATAAATATTAAAATAAGTAAAAAATAATCATGTTTTATATTCAGAAGAATTTCAGAACACCAGATAATGTTCATCTTTAACTGGTTCGTCTTTCACGAATCATACACACTATACAACATGTATAATTGTGTACAAAGAATTAAGGAATATGTTTTCGTCTTCTTCTCCGATTAAATTTTATGTGATATTTTGTCATTGTAAATAAAAGGGTTATTATTTTATTATATATTTAAATAAAAAAAGAAAGAGTTAAGAGCGCTTTAATGGTATGCATTTAAAAATAAGAAATTCATAAAGCGATTACATGGCGTATCGTTTAGGCTTTTTCTTCTTATTCACTTTTCCATGGTTCAATAATGAACGTCTCCACAACGATCAGTATAACAATACCGATTCGAGTTCGTTCTGCATTGAACGAACAACAGACCGTGTTCCTGAAGTGTAGTGACTTATGGACATAATGTTCGATTAATTTATTGTATTCGAAATTAGTTGGCCCTTCGAAATGATTATTCAAATTTACATTAAAATTTATTGCTTCCGAAATCATTTACTGAGTGGTTGGAGTGGCTTGACAGTAATCTGAACGATATTTTGGAGGTTGTACAGCGGTGACAATAAAATTTTGAGATGTACTGCCTTTTATGAGATGTTGTGGATTCAGCTGAAGACTAACTTTTTTTCAGCTCATCCAATCATACAAACAAATAGGTTTTTACATGCTTATGTACGGAAAAGTGTACTTACCGTCATTGTTTGTGACAGTGAAAATGCACTAAAGATATCATTAATAAATGGCGTCCATTTTTTCCAATGCTGCAAGCAGATTTAAACCATTAACAACTCGCTGAATATTCGTTGTGGATAGTCTAATGACCAATCAGGTGTTATATTTGGGAGTAGAACACATATTTGACGAATATGCATATTTATCGAGTTATTTAGGCTGCTGTCAGCACTGAAAAAAGAGGACGTTATTTATGAATGATCCCTTACCGTACACAAGCATGTGAAATATCTTATGTAATTGCTTGCAAGTTATTGTATTGATATGCGTGATTACTCCAATCGCGTTCGGCTCCCGCAAAGCTAACATTTGCCAAAACAACAAACTTACAAGCTTTACGTGGCGCATGTGTCTAACTATTTCACCAGTGTAAACAAGTAAGGGCACTTTTTTTGTTTGGGCAGATCAGCTGAAAAGCAGGTGGAACAGAATGCGTCACTTATTTTAAAGTCGCCGACTGTATCAGGCCAATTCCCGTCAAATCAAATATACTGGAAAATAATCGCATAAATTTTGACTCGACAGATTTTGGTCAAACCAAATGCCAAGCCAGTATATCAGTTAAAGTAATTAGTTTTAGATTATTAGTAATTTAGTAATTTAGTAATTTAGTAATTAGATTATTTATATTAAATTATTGAAATTTTTTTTAATTTACCGGAGTTTCGAGATCAAGCGCAACATACTGGCACTTTGTTCGACCAAAATCCGTTCAATCAAAATGAAATTCCTTTAATTCAGATTCGACTCGGATCAACAAAATTCAGACGAAACTCATTAGTTAGTAATTATTTTGAAAATTTTAGTAAACTTAACGACATATATTTACATAGGATCTGTTACTTCCTTTGTTGACAACTTCGCGTTTGAAACAAAATCTTTTACTTCAATAGTTTGACTACACTTTGGTTACATAAGAGAACAGTTGCCACAGTTCATCGATTAATTTTGTCATAGTTGTCGATAACAGATTTGTTAGCAGATTTATAAAGCGAAACTGCTTCTGCTGCATGCTTTTTGGCACTATATTTTTTGCGAATAAAATTTTTCAATTTATGTCAGTGTTCATTTGAGTTCATTTTCCTACAGTGTATTAGGTCCCTTATTTGACGTTTCGAAAATGAACCGCTCCTTCCTGGTTTATTTTACTCTGCCGTGTTTTTGGCTATGATTTATTTGATAAAATCTATTCCTTCATTATACTTGAAACATACATTTTCAGTAAATACAACACAAGTCAATATCTGTAACAGATTCTCAGTCATTGGGTTCCAGTTGGCCAATTAATTAATTGTAATTTCCACTTGAATTTCTTTGGAATTTTGTCAGCGTTTTTTGATACTACTTTCGTTGATCAATTTTTCATTAAATCCATTTATCACCAAATTTAATCGTATTAATAGTACTACGCTTGTTGTAGCAGCAACTAAATCATTGAAAACTCATATATTCAGACTCTTCTTAGATATGATAAATAAATGCTATACTAGTATACGATCACACCGTCTTAATGGACAAATCTTTTTAAAAATTTCGTTTTACCTTCTCTGAACCAACCATACTACCGTTTTACAGTCACAAGTCACCTACAACAATATCTACCAACTATATAACCATAACAATATCATCCGACTGAATCCAATACACCTACACACGCGTTTTCATGGCAGACACTGTGGCACCTAATTTAAAAAAAAAAGTTAAACTACGCATGGACATCCCTTTCTCGATATTTTTTTTCGGTCCATCAATATATTTTTAGTTCTTTACCTGAATGTCGACTGACAAAAAAAAAGTGCTTTGAATACACTAAATGAGTAGATGGCATATTATATTCTAATATTTTTTTCCTATTCTGAAATCCTCACCTACAAAGAAATATTACCGACAATCCATAACACCTTTTCTATTTTTGAATTTAAACAATTTTTTATACTTCGCTTTTTTTTGTTATATTATTTTAATATCATAAAAGATCTATATAACAAGACAACTTTAGTCTCTATGATATCTTATAAGATCACTTAACTTTTATTTTTTATTCAAGCATCCGTCGAATAAAATAAACCGAACGAATGAACAAAAAATATTAATGATTTGTTGTATTCTAATGCCTTTATAAAAACGTAATGTCAATTGTTTATTGCATTCATTGGACCTTTTTATATCATCTTATTATTGTATAAGACACATTGAATGGAATAGGTAACATTTCAAAGAATCAAAATTAGACACTCCTTACGTAATCGTGTAATTTTTATTCAAAAATTCTTATTGTGGTTGTACATTACTCGGATGTGAACAACACGATGCGTATATGGGGGTATATTCGATTATCATTTCATGTGTTTGATCCAATAAATACCTGAGCAGAGCATAAAGGAATTCAAGAGCAACAATTGTTTATTAAATTAATAATGAGACTGTCGTATGGTGTAGGTGTCGAAATTTACATAGAACGTCTTATTGTTTAAGGTGTGAGTTCACTGAATTACATGATGAGATTGAATTTGCATTTAAATTGATAATTACCAGTTTGATTTGAGTTTGAACAATTTCGGTGTCGGTGGTGATAATTTTTGGAAACAACGAAGTTTGGCAAAAAATTTCTCATATATTGATATTACACGAATCATAGTCAAATTTTAACTGCTAACTGTGTGCGACTGGGTCTGTTTTATGGGAAATTATTTGTAAAAAGTATGTAGTACAAACGACAAGGGTATCACTTCATATATTTACTCCTTTGTTTAAAATATTTGTCTCGGAATCTTTTACTTCATATGTTTTAAAGTTGACTTCTTGTGTCACAAAATGTATATGGTCGTGTAGGGTGTCATTTGACAGGTAATTTAATGTGCTTTTGGGCCGAATAGTGTCTTATGAAGTTTGGATGCATCTATGATGAAATATGTACACCTAAACATTTCAACTTCTATTTCATCACAGATGCATCAAAACCACATAGGACCCTATCTGGCCCAAAAGCACATTAAATTACCTGTCAAATGACACACTACACGACCATGTACGTTTTGTGTACCTCGAGAAATTTCAGAAAGAATAAAGTTAGTCTTCGGTTGAAAACTTCAACTACTCATATTTCAGTGTTGATGAATTTTAAACACAATAATTCCCTATTCGGCTCAATAGTACGTGTGATTACCTTTCTAATGACACCCCACACGACCCTGTACGGCTCGTGTAACTGGAGAAATTTTTGTAAGAAAAGTGCAAGTTTTCGGTTTTTGATCACCTTTCACACAAACTTCGAAGACTTTTTTTGAAAGTGGTTTTGGCTTCTAGGGTCGAATACCTTTCTAGGCACATAAAAAAAATCCACTGGAAAATGCGTCCGATTTCGGTAGGCTGTTTTTCAAAAGAATCCCTCAGAGGGTGTTTTATTCAAAAACTTGAGATAAAGTTTTGGCTTCGTAAAGTTAGCTTTACCTCACGTTTTTGAATAAAGTATTTGTGTAATCTATTACTTCATTTGTTTTAAAATTGAGCTATATAAGTCAGACATATTGGTTTATTTTCGTCGATGTCGAGAACAGATGCCTAGATGATTACGCTTCTAATAACTCAAAAATCCAGGTCTCGCAGATACATATACGAGGGTGACCCACCACAACTGACGATAATAGGGACTGTGTGTAGTACATATCAAAGTTTGCATGGATTTTTTTTTTATTTTCTTCTTCTGCCAACGCACTTCAAGCATGAGTGGTACTCTAAATAGGGTTCTGAAGCTTGACAGTGTGTCACACAACTGTAAAAAACTGTAAAAACATTTTCATGTAAAATAGAGGACTTTCTGCAGCTGACCACTATGATCACTTTTGGTTGAACCATGTTGCTTCTGCTCATTTTAGGACTGGAAACAGATGGGTCATCTTAATAATACCAAACAACTGTGATGTTAAAGGAAGTCCACAGAACATTAATTTATTCATAAACTGAATCCCTTCAGCTGTTTGAATCGTTTTTGAATTGTTTTTGATTGCGACGGTATTTGCTCTCAATGGCCGTTAAATGTAACTCTTTATAATTTAACAGACGTTAGATTTGATATCCACATATGTAATTGGACACATCATGGAACATTTGCCAGAAAGGATGAAACGAAGAAATTGATATATCAACGGAATAATTCACATGCCTTACATAGTGTACTGTAAAGCAGACGAGCTTAACATAATCGAACATTTGTCATTTATTTGCGGCAAAAATCAGTAAGAAAAATATCAATTACAAACTGTATTCAAAGCCATTATTAAAAACGATCGTTGAAGACACGCAATTGTATCTTTCACATTACATGTCTACAAAAGGAACTGTTTGTTATTCATTCGCTTTTTCGTTATTGACTGAATCCTATGATGCGAATTCAATACCGAATAATTCGTGAATTTGCATTTGATTTGTTGAATTGAATCTGTAACGATTTTTTATTATTTCTTTTTTTTCTGTGTCGTTGCCGTACGCGATTTTTTGTATTCGTACAGATAATGGTGAAAGAAGAAGAAATGGCGACCGTTACGAGAAAAATTCTTTGATTTGCTTATGAGGTTTGGTTCGGTTAAATTTTTGGGACGAAAGTATTGATTACAAAATGATTTATTTATGTGGATGTGTGGAGGGATTCGTACTCGACTTTGTTATGTAATCAAATCAAAATTAAATTCATCAGATGCAATGAGACCATTTATGCAACACCCTAAATCAGCCACAATTGATATCAAAATATTAACGGAAATTCACACCGAACGGTGTGTTTATAGCAACAAAATTGGATTCTGTGTTAACTTAAGGATAGAAAAGCTGATTATATTCACTTAGTTCCATGAAACCACCTGTACAATGCTATCTGCATCTGTTCGATTATCCAAACCGTTTAAAGACGAACCGACGCACTGTGAACACATATAACAAACCCAACACGACCAAATTATCTTGTATGTATAATCCAAACAGCATAACATGGTATTACTCACCCAAGACAATGGTGTCCATAATCGGGTCATAATACAAATCCTTTTTTCAAAAATAATTGTTAAATTACATTCAAATTGAAGCTTACACAGGATTACATTTCTAAGCTGTGTAAAAACCAAAACTCTGTACATGAAAAACCTCCCGCATTCATTTCAATATTCAATATTGTTGTAGCAGTAGCTTTCAGAGTTCAGAGATAAAAATTTTAATTGTTCGGTCTGTAGATTACGTTTCGTTTCATTGGAACCCTTTGGATTTATTTGTTTGGAATTTTATTGGAGAGTGGGAACGAGTTAGCTAATCCTTTCGCGATTCGACAATTAGATCAAATGAATCAATTTTTTCCTTCTTAAGTATTTTTGCTGATTGGCCAGGTCGGCATTTTCGTCTCTGCTTTTTTTACACCGAAAGCATCGTCAAAAAATAACATTCATATGCATAACTAGCAACAGGTGCTTCTGCTGGTCAACATTGCAATGTTCGTTTTATTGAATTGTGTTTTTTCAGCTATACTTCTGCAAGGTGCACGCAGATTAAAATTTAGCTGTCGATTTATTATTGAAGAAAATTCATTGCTGGTCTCATTGAGGGTCTCATGGTTATTGAGAAATTCCGTATCCTTCAATTCTAACGAAGAAAATTTCATTAATCTTACAAAGGATTTTCGACAATCCTCTATGGACTTTTGACTGATTCTGGGGAAATTTTTTATATCCAATTTTCAAAGATTTTCTTCTGTTTATTCGATTATAAAGGTTTTTCTATTATTTTGCAGATTTTCTTTTAATTTGAGGATTTTCTTTCTTAAAATTTTGAAGGATTTTTTTAAAAATATTTTTTCCTTGGATTCTCTATGCCGAGGTGGAGAGACCAAAAGGTCACTCTGTCAAAATTTGAAAGTTCATATTTTTGTCACCTAAGTAGTTACAGCATGCCTATTAACAAGCAGCACAATATTGGTAGTCTTTGGAACCTCTATTTTCAAACTGGAGCGGTTTGTTGCCGCTCAAATTTTGACATAGCGATCTTAGACCTCTGCACCTTCGAATCGAGAATTTTTCAAAATGTTGGATACGCATTTCTTAAATCACCAAGTAAATTACAAGTAAAGAGAATTAAAAAAAAGAAAAGAAATCTGAAATTTGCATGCACTTTTCGTGTCACGAGTCCAACCGATAAATGCCGATAAATCCAACTATAGTTGGAAATGGACAAACACACGAAAACGAGACTTTTTATTTTTATTCCGAGTGTCATAATGGATTTGAAAGTCGAAAGTAGTGCTTGACACATGAATAGTACGGTATTTGATGAATAAAAATGAAAAGTCCCAAAACGGAGTGATTATTAGCATCGGCTTCGCCTCGAAAAATTGGACGTTTCACTTTTTATCCCTTGTCATGTTATAGTTATTTTCGCTAAAAAAACCCTTTTAGCATAAGTGAGAAACAACCTTTTTCTAAACGACGTGAAAAGTGAGGGATATTTTATCTCTAGTTAGGAAAATAACTATTACTGCACAGTATAGTGGTAGCTGCATCACGAATCTTACAAAAAAAAATCATTTAAATATTTCAAAACATTGTCGTATGCCACAGTAAAGTGAATGCATTCAAGATTTACGGATGCAATGCACGCCTTCTGAAAGCTGTACCTGAAAACGCTCTTCTGTCCGTAATCTACATATGAAACAACTCACTTACACACAAAGAAAAACCCGATTTCGAATTTATTGGAAAACCATTATAATGCCTTTTAAGCATGCTACACAAAAGTTGTATATTATTTTCGGTTTTGAATACACTTTTTATGCCATATAAATTGATGGCTTTAAACACACAAGATTGTTACGTGTGTACCGCGTAACCGTGGCGACAAATCAAAATCATTTCCATTCTGTCTGAAGGTAAGAATTGCTCGGGAGTCGTAGCACGCATTCATGCTGTTTAATGAGCTTTACATGGTAGAATGTTTTACGAGTGCAACTTCCGGAATAATGACTAAACATTAAAATGTTTCGCGTATAAGGTTTCCGTCGCCGTGTTTAGTTTTTGTATAGACGTTTGATAAGTTTCGTATTTAAGAATAGAAAATAATTATTTTCATTCAATCGTTTGTAATCGAGGAAAACATATTCCACACTATGTTCCCGTGTTTATGTAAACAATTTCGCTTGAATGGAAGTAGAAATATTAAACCAACTGCAAAAAGTGTTTCAACATTTTCGAACTACAAAAGACATAGTTTGCTTCCATTTTAAGTTACTCCATGCTCACTGAAACTATTGACGCATTCTACACATTTTCTGGGCAAATGATACATTGGAAACATGCAGCTTCAAGATACACATCTGCATCACAAAACAAATATCAAAATGTAGAACAAAAACGGACAAAGATGAATGGTTTCTGATCGTAAATTAAAAGAAAATCAAATCTCACTTATCCGTCCATGATCGCAATCATATTTATAGAATCCATATTGACATGTAACCATTCCATCATTCTTCACAAAGATGTACCGCTTATTGCTCACGACATTACTCAACGAGAAAAAACAATTATAATTTATTACACTCGATTTGGATTGTTTGACTTCATATAAATGTGTGTTTACTAATTCGATCCAGTCCTAACAAAACAAAAAAAAAGGGCACTGACACGGCACCGAAACGTCTACGCCAGCCAGACCTTACGGAGACCTTTTGTACAGTGCTGTATTCGAACGATTTGTATGCGTACATTGTGCTAGTATTTCGAGAATATAATGTCGAACAAAACAAACTTTGTGCAGCCCTTTTATATCGGAGTTATTGTGTGCGCTCTGGCATGAATGTAACCGAAATCTATATGTATATCGAACAGTCGAACACCTCTCTAACGTTCATGTAAAGAATCATTATAAAAACGTTTATAACCATCCGTATTCCAATCGTAAAGATTCATAAACGTGAAGGTGGGACATGATGCATCTATGAACATCCCGCTGTGTTTTTGAATGCGAGGTGTAACCCGTAACCCGTTTTCAATATTAAAGCTTTCAAATATGTTAAATACATGAAATATGAAAAAAAAAACCTCACTCTCCACTCGAAACATAACACACCGAAAAATTCGTATAAATTCATCGTTTATAATGAATTGAAGAGATACTATAAAAATCATAATAAAAACGAATTTGAATATTATATGAAGAAGTTATGGATGCAGGGGGTACAGAAGTGGTTACAAAAATCGTTGAAATTGGCTTGAAGGAATGCGTGGTCTGTAGCTGTACATTAATCGATAATTTATGTCGGTGAGAATAAAATCAATTCATTAGACTAGGCACAAAAATAAATTCGAATATTTGTGTCGTGCAGAGTAGTATTGGCTTAAAAATATTCGTTGAAATGTTGTACCGGCGACGAGATTTTACGATTTATCTGAAATATTAAAAATTAGTCTCAAGATAATTCAATTGAAACAAACTAGCTGACGATCATTAAACAACTTGTTGATTGAGCCGAGTGTTAAGAACTGTGGATACGGAATAATGTTTGATAATCGGATGCTCTCCGTCCTAGGAGCTATTTGAAACCAAAAAAAATTAATCAGAATTTTATTTTCGTCAGAATTGAATCATTACGAATATTCCTTTACGGAAAAGCTACCATCCCAGACTGTTACGAATGTCAGCATCAACTGTCACCGATGACAACAATTTAATCAGTAAGTCTATCTAAAGTGAGTCTTCTAAAAATATTGAAGTAATAGATTTAGATTCAATCAGTTAAAAATGCTTTGATCAAACGAAGTAATAGATTCGACAATTTCATTGGACGTCTAAGAAAGATTACGAATTATTATTCATTGCAAGATTCGCTCAGATTTCGTGTAATTCTGAGCCTCCACTTCACTTGACGGACGGGATGGTTCAGTGGTTACGTACTAGACTAACACCAAAATGATCAGGGTGTCAGCCAATAACACATGGAATTTTTCTACCGACTATATCGCATTGCTAACGTCCTAAAGTTTACTCAAACTTCATAATTTGGGTAGTTGAAGTGTGTTTGGAATGATTCGTATGACGTAACCCAAATACGACGAATTTGTGTTCAATAGTCTAACCTACATTTAGGAGAGATATCAATTATCACCTTTCTCTCCGATAGTATTTTCATACCTTGAGGCGTGGATATCAAATTACTAAAAATGCTTCCTTTAAAACAGAGTTTCAACAGGGCTTATTTTAAGTGAATTAAGTACTGAAATTTCCCGAAGTTACGTATACGCAGTTTTGTGTGTATGTGTGGGCCAACTGAAGTAAGTTAATGCCGAAATTTTATTGACGTTGTTTGTATGCAGCCTTAGAGATGAATAAGTAAAAAAAAAACGAAAAAGAAATTTAAAACTTGGCGTGGAGTCATTGATTCACTGAAGACTGAATCATTGTCAAGTTGTCATCGTCTGGTAACTGGTTAGGACAAAATATTTTTTCACATAAAAGTCCAGGGAAAACTGTGAATAATTTCACCCCAATGTACAAAACATGATGTGTGTTAGTCGAATGCCCAGACGTACGATTCAAGTTTCTATTTTGTGTACCAATTCTACTTCATTCTTTTAAAATATTAACTTTTGCATTTATTTGAACACAAAGTTACAACGACCCTTAAAGTTGGTTTTGCAGGATATACCTTCAACATTATCGTTTTATGAATATAATTATGAAAAAAAAATTACAAATTTGAATTAAATATTAATAAAAAAAAATCTGATTACGGAGTGTACTTAAAACATTATGTAATTCCACCGAGAATTCCACTCTCTCGAAGCGAAAACGCATGAAAGGGTTAAACATTTTTCAACCAGTTATGAGTATGGTTTTCGATTAAATTTCCATAAATTCAATTGTGTACGTGTGTTTATCATGTATATACTTAAACTAATTTATAAAAAAAAACACAATATAATAGACGAGTTATATATTCTTGGCTTTGTTTGATTAATATTTTATTTCCATTTTATTGTTACACACATGAATACTTTCATTGAATGTCTTGTTTATTAAATTTAATTATGATGCAAACTAAACACAAATTTTCCCTTTTTAGGACCAGTAAACTTGACCTCAATTTTGTTTTTTTTATTTGTAAATATTTATCGGTTCGAATGAAGTATGTGTCGTGTGTATTGATATACATATGCTTTATGCGATGCTAAATTAAAATGCATATTATACACAAGCTATTGATCAGTTTAAATTTTACTTTAATTCTCGCTTGAAAAAACATTCAAAAGATACCGAACAATACGGAGATCCACAGTAAAATCATGATCGACAATGGATATTGACTAGTCAGCATCATAAAAGCAGATTTCTTAGTACAATACTATACACCAAAAAAATACGTTAATAATGTACCAAAATTACGACTTGAAGTCTCACACTTACCAATTGTAGCATACAGATTACAGGTATTGCGTGCTTTCGAATGATATAAAACTTCAATTTACTTACCTGTTGAATCAAACTTTTTAGTCTCAAAAGGCAGAGGTATGCTCGAAGAAATTTAGTGATTTTTACGAACACTTTCTTTGAATATATTACGTCAACAGAAAACCAATTGGTCTTGCGAGCACTAACCACTAACCAGGTCCATTTTATTACATGATTTTCAAATGTACTCACAATCGGTTAATTTAAACGAAACACATAATTTGCATAAATACAGAGAAAAAGAAACCATCAATGCTCTTGCATGTAGATAATAATGCCGTTTAGAATATTTGTGGCGGCAGGCTGTCTGGAAAGAGAAAAGTTAAAAATTTCGAGAAAGTTGTAGTTTTTTTATGTCTAGGATTTACTCATTCAGAGATTTAGTTTTTTTTGTAGGTCCAATGCGGTACACTCTATCATCTCTTGATTTTACCTGAAGAATATTACTCACTCTATAGTTTGAAAAAAGATGATAATTTTATTCATCGAACGGCTTCAGTGTCTAAGATATATATTTCAAAGAATCATTTAATTAATTACAGTGATTAATAGATTAATACAGTCAGAGGCAGTGAAATTGCAGCATGAATTTGCTTCAGCCGTTTTCAGCTGATCCACACATACAATCAAAACTGTTGATACTTGTTTATACCGTTGAAGCTGCTACAGTCAACATACGTGGTAGTGGTAAAACCGCAAGTAAGAAACAATTTTGATTGTGTGGTCCAGCTGAAAAATAGACTGAGAAATTTCATACTGAAATTTCACTGTCTCTAACTGTAATGATCTGTTATGAATAGCGTCAGTTTTCTGCTTTTAAACTTTGTTGCTAATATTTGCTATTTAGGTCAATGAAAGCCTTATAATTCAATAATGACGCTCTAATCATAGTAGATCACATACCTGGTTTTAAGTTTAGCTCTGCCATTACGAATTTCTAGTAATCCAAGCCCAAGGCAAGGGTTGTAATACCACTATTCAAAACAACAATCGACGTACTCCGAAGGAAAGTAGACATGAATTCTAACTGAAAATATGGCACGTAAGTTGTATTTTACTTCACTCTCACGAAAACTGTACGTACAAATGAGATAAATGATTTATAAAACCAAGCAATTAAAGTGAATCAGAAATAAATGAGAAACTAAAAAAATAATTACAAAATCATTCATAGCTCCGCTTTGTTTGTTGATTTAAAATCGGAAGTATTTAAAATGTATAGCCGAATGAATACGAACAAACCTTGTGATTTTATCAGTTTAGTCATTTGCAGTAATAATGGATGTGCACATTGTTTTCGATTTAGAGTTACAAATATGTGGCAACTTAATGTCGATGTTGAAAATGAAACTGAATAAAAGATTGAATGTGGATAGGCTGCAATTCACGTCATATCTTTTCAGACACTCTCTTAGATTTTCCAGAATCCTTCTTTAGACTTGAAACAGTTCATGGAAAACATACAGGTAGCAGTTTCAACTATTGGAGTCGAGTTTATTCGCGCCTTCTTAATCTAGTTCATTCCACGTCCATATAACAATTAGCATTGCTATATTATAGTATAACTGTGATATGGGATGTCTACATTTTTCAGGACTGTCGTATAAAAGTTAAATCATGTTTAGCTGGACAAAACTGCTGTCAAATGTGCGTCCTTCCCGCTAATTAAGGGGATAAAACACATATTTGACTTCATAAAATGAATGTCAAGGTATTAATGATTTAAACTTACTGGCAGCACTGAAAAATGTAGACGTCATTTATGCACCCCCTACCATGGAAGACCCGTTTGGGCTCCCGATAAGACATTCGTTAGAAGTAGGTTGATATAAATGGATAAATTGTTTGATCAAAAGAACAAAGATATTCGGGGTAATGGATTGGAAAAGATTGACCTAGAGTCGTAAAGAGTGGAAGTCGCCAGTAGGTGATATAAGAAAGTAATATGTAGTTATACTGACGAGGCGAACACCATTTGTTAGCAAATATTGTGGGTACATCTACATACGATATGTAACATATTGGATTTTCTTATCACTCAAAAGTCATGCAAAATTATTTGAAAAAAAGTTGAATGAAATTCCAAAAACCTAATTCTAACTGGTACCAGAAGTAAAAAAAAACTAATGAACAGAAACCCTTTAACTCATCGAGGGGTTCGTAATTGGACCTTTATCCCTTTAAGTTATTTTATATAACATTGTAAGAAGTGACATGCAAATTTAGAACAAGACTGGGTAATTTAAACGAAATAAAACTGTAATGAAAAAGTAATCTTTGTTTATAAAACATTGAATGCATAAATGCTGAGGTTGTACATTTTGTCTTTGTCACGAGCTTTGTCATTCTAACGAAGCAAAAAAAAACTGTTTACCATATACCCTTACCACCGAGTAAATTATCTCAATTCACATAATTTCCGTGGTATCACAACCGAGTCCCTTACATATCAAACAAAAAATGTTGTTCACCAAAAAAAAGAGTTTATTACCTTCAACCGTTTTCTGGTTTACACTACATAAATCTTAGCAATTCTAAATAAAAGGGGTCATTTAACTACATGTAAGCATTGTGCAAAAACGATGCTCAACCAATTGTTCTTAAAAAATATTACTTTATAATTTATTTGAACATTCATAATTTTGATGATATATACTCTTCAGCTGATACTCTTCTGTCGCAAATTTACCATCCTTAATTTATAAAGCGTTCCTCTATATATGCATTTTTGTTTCATTTCATTTTTTTTCGTCAATAATGATATGCAAATCTCAAATGAAATACACCTTTAAGAGGAAATATTTTTTTTAAATATTTTTATCGCTTTGTTAAAGAGGCTTTGTTAGCCAAACTATGGGATGAATAATATAGTTTTTTAAAGCCTTTTTTACACTGAAGCATTAAAAATATTCATAATATATAGCACGTGTTTTTTCTGTTCAGTTTTGTTTTCAGTTTTGTTATGTCTTTTTATTGCTTTATGAATATTATACACGTTTTGTGTTATATAAGTATAAAATGCATATACTTCGGGATGCTATTCGAAGGTGCAAAGACTGGGTTTTTATTTCTTTTTTTAGCCGAATGCTCGTAAGGATTCTATAGCAGACTTTAGAGCAACGAGCCGCACACATTTTTATTAATAAGCTGTTCATTTGTTTCGTAATCATAAAGTTTTACAACTTTTTCTATTCACCAAGTTTCGATTAATACTAAGAAAACATGAGGAAATACAAGTTATATCTTGCATTTTTCATAGAAGGATGTTCGAGACAATTGTGGACGAGAATAGATAAACTAGAGGAGCACATTGGAACTTTTTCCATTTTAAGTATCTGAAAGTGGTGTTCTGTTTGAAGAAATAGCAATATTTCATGCATTTTCAGTAATGGAACGTGATAGTAAGAAGTAAATACTCAATATAGACCTTCGGGATAGGAATTTTACATTAATTTTAGCTCCAACTAAATAAGGCGATGATGAAAGTGGTCACATATGTCTCAAAAATTGAAGGACCTGGACTTTTAAGAAACAGATACAGTATGACAAAAATATTGAAGTATTAGATTTTCTATCTACACTAGGAGATGCTCTGAAGAAAAACAAATTAATCATTAAACTATAAAAACAAGCTATTCAAGGAAGTTGAAAAGAACTTATGTTATACAAAGCACAATCTGTTACTTCTTATGTTCAATCTGTCGCTTAACTTTCGATACAAAATCTTTTACTTCGTTCATTATAACATATTTTTGCTATATAATGGATCACTAAGCAAAGCTTATCGCTCATTTCTATGTCATTCTTTTCGATAGCAGATGCCTTCTTATACATTTTTTTTTAGAAAAATGCCGAATTATCTACGTGGTAATGTGGAGACTTCAAAATAAGGAATACAATCGATTTGTTGCCGTTCAACTGGTTTTTTTTAAATATGAAATACTAATACAAGACTATACCTATCTCTGTCGCTGTTAAACTTTAACCCAGACATGTGCTACGTCCCTATTATTGTAAAAGTGTTTTTGCTAAAGAGCAAAACTTGGTGATGGATAAAAATAATTTATTTTTCGTAGTAGCTTAATTACTCATGAATCGGTATTGTCTCGAAACTTTGACATTTAAATTAAGCATTCTACACATTCCACACATAGTGTTCGTTAACACAAAAAACTGGATATGTATAGAATAATACAAACAACCATTTGTTCCGAAATGTATGTTTGATGAGGCAAGTCTCGTCTATCAAATTGTGCGAGGAGTGAAGAGAAGAAAAAAAACACGAATGATTTATCACTCAGTAATTTATATTCGAACAATAGGGTATAATGTACTTTGACAGTAAAAAACAAACCGAAAGAGAATTTAAAAACAAATAATACTAAAAAATATAAAAAAATAAACAATAAGTGGAATTATTATGAAGCATCGTTTCATTTTCATATAATATGTAGAGTTATTGTAGGACTAAAACTTATGTAACTTACGAGTCCAATATAACATATAAAACACTCTGAATGTTTTATAGAAATAAAAGCCTAGAAACATCATATAAATGTATACGTCTACGTAAAACACTATTTAACAATGACAGAATAATATTAAATGAAATCAAAAAAAGAAAAAAAAAAACTGAATCATAAATATTGAAGTGTGTTGTGTTTTAAAAATGCCTTATGAGTCTCGTTGCGGCTTGATTGGTTTGAAGGTTATTTATAACGATGGAATGTGATGAATGCAAATGGTTTCTTTGAGGTGTTGTTCTGATTGATTATGCACAGGTCAAATGCATTGTATTTACTAAATGCGTGAAATGGGTGGTATTGGGAATGTTTTTTTGAGATAGATATTTTTATGTTATTATTATCGTTGGTGGAGAAATTTTCAATCGGTGCTCACTCTCTATCGTTACAAATATTATATTGATATGGAATTAGTTATGCATGTTTGATATGATGGGTGGTTTATTCAAGGAATTCCAAAATGGATTTTTGATTGTATATCATTACAGTGTCAGTTCATCTGCAATATGTTACTTATTGATAGATAGTACAATAAGATCGAAGATTAGAAAAATAAGGTTAGTAGAGAACATGAGAGAATTCGACAACAGAAGTATCGATGAATTTCTGAAGGAACCAAGAGTTCGTGAAATGGCGAAATATGTCATTAAGTTCTATGGGCTTTTTCCCAGATTTTGTTTGTCTAAATCTTTAGTAAAATAAATTTCGAAAACATTTAAGAACTGCAACAGGTGAACCCAGAGCAAAAGATTACTTCCTTCCAAAAATATAAGTGGAACTTCAGCGCAGATTCATCAAGAAACACTATTCGCTGAATCTGCGATTAGTCACCAAGAAACACTATTCGCAGAATCTGCGAATAGCATTGGCGTTGCAAAATCTCTTAACGAATTCAAATTTCAAGCCAAAATATCTTAGACTGGGAAGCAATTTATTGACTAGAAACATCGATGACTTTTAAAGGAGGACCAAAGGAGATGGGTTCCAAGTAATGAATGCCGTCGACGCTACCTATTTTAATTGATTTTTTGAATAGCTGCATGCTACCATCTGTCTTTTAATATTTAATTGCCTGTTCTTTGCTTGCAATCCTAGTTTGCGTTAATTTTAGTAAAATGTGAAAGGGATTGGTTTAACGTCTAGGATTTTTCCACTTTTAACTATTGAATGTTTAAATAATGAAATAAAGTAGCTCCTTAGAATTGTATACCTACTGTAGGTACGCCGATCATGTGTTTAGTTTTCTTTTTTTATGGAAATAAATAAAAAATGAATGAAGAAAAACGAGCTAAAACTAACGTTTCATGAACCTATGTTGTCGAAATCATGGATCGACCTACTACTCATAATCAACTATAACTCCCATCTGTTATCGACATAGACGAGAAAAATAATAAGAGATGTTCGCTGGCTATTAAGGTCTTTTATAGTAATATATTACAACAAATGAAGTAACAGATTTTTGTTTTTATCTGAAGAAAACATTTCGATTAAAAGAAGTAACAAATTTGATAATTATATACGTGATGTGCATCACTGTTCTGAGAGACCAGATTCAGACACATGCGAAGGCAGTTCGCACCCAAAGGTAAATAATAATCTACTATTTGCTATTCGCACTCGCATTTTCCAGTGGAATTTTTTATGTGTGTTCAGAAAGGTTCGACCCTTGAAGCCAAAACCACTTTCAAAAAAATTCTTCGAAGCTTGTGTGGCTAGTGTCTAGTGTATGATGATCAAAAGCATAAAACATACACTTTTCTTACAAAAATTTCTCCAGTTACCCGAGCCGTACAAGGTCGTGTGGGATGTCATTGGAAAGGTCGTTGCATGTACTTCCGGGCCAAATAAGGTCTTATTGGGTTCAACATTCATTCATACTGAGATATGTGCAGTTGAAGTTTTCAACCGAAAAAGACTGAAAACTTACACTTTTCTTACACCAATCTCTCGAGGTACACGAAACGTGTAGGGTGTCATTAGAAAGTTAATTTTATGTTGTTTCAGGGGAAATAGGGTATTATGTGGGTTTGGAATCATCGACAATGAAATATGAAGTCATCGTAGATGCTTTGAAACCCCCTATTTGCCCTGAAACAAGATAAGATTACCTTTCAAATGACACCCCACAATTTTTAAAATTAAATTAAAGTGATTTTGAACAAAATGAGTAGACTATAAACATGCTTGCAACATCTGTTAACTGGGAATTAAAGTGATTAAAGACTCATCTACATTTTGTTTTCAATCTTATGCTTCCTAATTTCCAAACATAATCAATTTAAATGTTTTAATAAATTTTATATCTTCAAAAGTGTGAAGTGCTGCAAAAAAGTATCAGATGAAATGACCCAAAATTATCTTTCAGCTGAACCGAGATAAGGAACTTTGCAGCTTATATACTTTCCTGCAATGGCTACAAATAGTTCAATCATTCCGTAGCATTCAAACGGAATTAAACCAGTGAAAATGATTAAGAAAATCAGTTTGATTTCGGTGGTAGTACTGTTGTTATCGATGTACACCGCTGTTTATGCAAGTATGTGAATGCGTTTTCCATGTGATATAACTGATTTTCCTTTATTTATTATAAAATTGATTTTCGTTTTCTGTATTATTGTAAAATAATCTCAGTTTTTAATTGATCCAGATGGCAACTGCAACATGGCCGCAGTAAGTCCACCAAACAATGCACTACCATCAACTTGTATGGCCACCGTTGCAGGATGCCAATGGTTGAATGGTAGTATGGAACCAAACGGAAAATGTGCCGAAGCTGGATACATATGTTGTGTCTTCCGTTGTGAAAGTGACGATGAGTGTTAATGTCAATTAAGTTCATAATTTTTGCAGACGAATAAATGTCAATTTCAAATTTGTGTTCACATTATACAATAGTTTAGAGAAGTGAAACTCTGACTATGGACATGGATTTGTAGCTACACACGAAAAGTCGAAATGTATGCCTCAATCCTGCCGATACGTAGAATGTGCCTCACATTCTCGAGATATTGATGAAAAATACAAATGTATTTCGAATACGATGAAACTCTTGTCATATGGAAACTTATTCTTTATATCACAGGATTAGTCAAAAGTTTAAAATATTGGAAAGTAACAAGCAATAAGTTCGATGTACTCTTCAAATGGGGTGGACGCAACAGTAACCGACACTTATTGCACTTTCATTGATAATGCTATGAATAAAAGACCAAGAAATTGTGCGACTAGTGGTACTGGCGCCGTTTAATTATAGGATCGAGGCACTACAGTTTAAGATATTAGATGAATTGTTACGGTTATCCATTTCCGCGGTGCGGATATATCAACCGATTCACCTCATTCCAAACATCCTAGAAGAGTTAATGAAAAGGTAAGTCGATCCGTAGACATTTTTTGATTGATTCGGTTGTAAGTCGGAAAAATTGAATTGGTTGTTCGTGAAAAAGAGTCTGGGGTAAGGTGTCATTTGTAAGAACTGACGGGCTACACCAAAAATATGACTCTAGCATTCTAAGGTAAAGGCATAGAGGTAGACTACCTAGAGGAATTATGACCCGAAATTCATTGAAAAATTATATCACACACACCACTAAAACGAAAACGTCAACTTTAGTATTCTTTCGACATTTTGAGTCCCCTTACTTTTAACATTAAGAGTCGCTTTTACTGTCTGTACATGAAGCAGTCACATACACATTAATAGTACTTTACATAGTGCTTAAAACATGAAAAGTACGGTTTTCGACGCATGTAGCATGTAAAATATATATGATCTTTCATTTTAATTCAGTGCCGGACTGGCCCTATGGGTGTTCGGGCGATTCCCGAAGGGCCCTTGGGTAAAGGTAATCACGGACGTTGAAAACTAGATTTAATTTATTTATCGAATGGTAGTTTCTCTCGTCGTACAATACCGTGTCGTCAGTAATTTGCACAAATTAAGAAGAAGAAAACAAATTACAAAACAGAGATAAAAACAATTGAATTTAATAGTAGATTATATACTTGTGCGGAAAATTGTTGTTTTGAAGAGTGTGGAATTTGTATGCCGAGCCGAGGGCGAAGTATACAGACACAGGAAGCAAAACATCGATTTCCGCACAATTATGTAGTTTATTTTACCTCTTGCGGTGAAAGTGATTTTTTTTTTTGCGGGCCACCTGCGAAAAATGAATTTTCGCAACACATAGGAGGTAAATGCTCTTACAACACAACGTCAATGTCAAAATCAAAACATCACACTTCCAAACTCGATAGCCAGGAAATGGAAAACTAGAGTAAAACCGGAAATCGTTTCTGATTTACGTCTAACGAAAACTATTTCATTTCTGGACTATTACGTGGACAAAACTATGAATTTTTTCCATCTTTAAGTGCCCATTACACTAAACAAAAAATACTCCGTGAGATAACCGTGAGAGAGCGAGCTGTCAAATAAACAAAGGAAAAATTGAAAAAATTCAATTTTGTCTCTCACACGGAGTACTTTTTTGGTAAGAGGAAACTAAGCATTAACGCTTAGATGAAAAAATTATTTAGTAAAAAGAAGAATTGTACCAGCCTGAAAAGCTAATTCTAAGCTCTAAAGTTTCATCAATTTTTGACTCGAAACAGTAGTGCAACGAGTTGCCTTAACGTATGAACAAGCATCTACATTCAACATACATTTCTCAGTTATACTAGATAACGAAGAACGCACATTCGAGCAATAAGCGTATAGAAAACCCAAAATAAAATATGTGAACGTACAATCGTTAATAATTGAATTATTCACGATACATTACCTTTCAAAAGCGTGAATGCATTTAATTCCGGTATTCTCTGTAGCATTATGCATTGTGATCCAACTATTTGTCTTTTTTTTTAAATATTCTAAATGAAAAAAAAAAACTAAAATAATTGTTGTTTGTCTGTTTGTTTGTTTTGTACTGCCGGCCATTATATGTGCCATTCGTGTAGTACATATATTTCATCCTATAATACTGAAATATTTGTTATTTGCGCATCATTTGTTAATCTGTTGTTGGTCTGTGAGATGTTCTTTCAATTTATACCATGGGTTTTAGTTTCGATTCGACTATGATCATTGTGTGAGTATTTATTTTTATTTTAGTTTTTTTTTCGTTCCATACGAACATAATAAAACATTGTCAACAGATATGTTCAGTAATTTCAATGTTTGATGAGAACAGCTCATTGTTCGATATATAATGAACCAGAAAACCTCTTTTTCTGCTACTGTTAATGAATAATGGACAGGAAATTTGTCTAAACAGAAGAATTAAACTAATTGTTGTACATCAATGTATGTTTCAATGGAGCTATTAGCATATGAGACTGTAATTAACATAAAGTGGAAATGTTATAAGGTTTTTTTCGGATGAAAAAAAAAATGTTCAGCTGTTATTTCGGTGTTTGGAACAGGTCTACTGTTTAAAATACCTATAATACAATGTTCTTCATCATTGTATACGCACTACAGCTATTTGCAAGTCAATGTTACAGGTAATAATAGTTTATTGCTTACTTGCCTGGAAATGTGCAACTAGTGCAAAGTTTGTATCACGAGCCGAACGCTGGGTTTAATTAAGCTGCTAATCAAAACAAGAAATTCCAAAGGAAATTTGTCTACCGGACCGTAGTAATTGTACATTTATGTATTTTAGGCTTGTAAATTGATTATATTTACGAAATTAAACATGATTCTACAGGCCTTGCCTACAAGCTCGCAAAATCCAATCGAAATCACTGATTTAGCCGTATTTTTCGTAAACCAGGGTAAAACGGAAAGACAAAGATAATTGCTCAGGCATGGAAATAATGTTTTCTTCTCGGTAGCCAAGTCGAAACTTCACGGTAACTTTAAACATAAACCTGACGAAGAGATGATTGAAATTTTTAGCGAATTTTTTTTCCAATGACTAGGTTACCAGGGTCCACCGTATATAAATGACTCCTGGAAATCAGTGGAATCCCTCTCCACAGATTACAGAAGATTTAAATTGCAATTCAAAGAGGCAATTCGGCAAACATCTTGTTGTAAGTTTGGAACCAAAGACGTTTATCCTTTGAGTTACTTTTATTAACAGAGAAAGATACAGGGTTTGCTACTCGTATTTATAAATGAATTGGTCCAGTGTACTAAGTTAGAGAATTAAATCAGTCAGCAAATGTTGCTTTGATAAAACGGACTGAACAGTGAATTTGAGTGTTCAGTAATTTCAACACTCCTCCTCAAAGCTAGCATTTGACTCCTCCTCCTCCTCCTCAAACGTACTGTTGAGTCCAGCCATCATTCGAAATTTCTTCAACTTGATTCGATGTAATGGTTTAGTTAGGAGGTCTGCAACCATTTCGGAAGTTGGGCAGTATGATAATTTCAGTTCGTTGTTCTTGCCAACACCACTCACAAAATGTGTCTTCGTATCAATGTGTTTCGTTCTATTGCTGAACTTCGGATTTTCGATAGATTTGATGCAGCTTTGATTGTCTTCATATACGACTGTTGGTTCGTTTTGAATTTCGTTCATCTCGTTCAACAACTTTCGTAGCCAAACTGTCTCCTGGGATGCCTCACATAATGCAATAAATTCAGCTTCACAAGACGACAAGGCGACACAGGTTTGTTTTCGACATGCCCATGAAATTGTTCCTCCATAGAATTTGAAGATAAAGCCGCTGTTCGATTTTCGATCAGTTCGATCTTCAGCCCAATCTGCGTCGCTGTATCCAAGCAATTGTTTATTGCCATTGGTATGACTCAATCGCAGTTTCAAATCGCATGTTCCTTTTAAGTACTTCAATATTCGCATTAATTCGTTCCAATCAGTTTTCGTAGGATCGTTAACTTTTCTGCTCAGGATCGATACACTTGCGCTAATATCGGGACGACTATTGATTGAAACATACAGAAGTTGGCCAATTATTTTCTGATAGAAGAAATTGTTCTCCAATTTATTTGCATCGTCGATTTTGTAATAGCCGGGATCCATTGGTATAGGTGATGGTTTAGCGTCCTTCATTCCAGATTGTTCGATTATTTTCTTTATATAAACATTTTGGTTAATAAAGAAATCGCCACTCTCGTCTCGTTCAATTTGGCACCCGAGGTAATAAGAAATGTGCCCGAGTGAAGAAATGTCGAAATCTTTTCTCAAATTTTCTTCCAACAACGATACCATCGTTTCGTCTTCGTACGCCGTAATAATATCGTCGACGTAAATGAGTACGTAGCACCATTTGTTATTTGTTCTGACGTAGAATAGGCATGGGTCAACAGTACTTTGCTTGTAGCCATAATGAGTCAATGCAGTTTTGACTGTATCATTCCACACCTTTGCAGCTTGCTTTAAGCCGTATATGCTCTTCTTTAATTTACAAACCTTGTCACCATGTTCTTCATCTTTGAAACCTGGTGGTTGTTCCATGTATATAGTTTCTTGTAGTTCTCCGTAAAGAAACGCAGTTTTTATGTCCAAATGTTTGACTTTCATGTTTCGTTTTGCAGCAACAGCCAAAAGGGTTCTGAATGTAGTTTGTCTCACTATCGGCGCAAATATTTCGTCGTAGTCACAGCCATACTTTTGACTGTATCCTTTGGCCACTAGTCGTGCCTTATATCGGGCAATGTCACCGTTCACGTCGCGTTTGAGCTTAAATGTCCATTTACAGCCGATGATCGACCTATTGTGTGGACGATCGACTAATTCCCAGGTCAGATTGTGCTTCAGTGAGTTCAATTCATCATTGATGGCTTCGGTCCATTTGTCTTTTTGTTCACTTGACAGCGCTTCCAAATGATTTTTGGGTTCAGTGTACTAAGTTAGAGAATTAAATCAGTCAGCAAATGTTGCTTTGATAAAACGGACTGAACAGTGAATTTGAGTGTTCAGTAATTTCAACACATCTTAGGGAAAAATAGTTGACGACTTATATTGATTGTAATATATGTTACTGTGAGTGGTTACCAGGAAACCGCCTTATTTTCAAGGCCATAATTGCAATGTCAAGTCAGATGCCATGTATCTTTTCATTTTCCTTTAATTCCTTCCGATTTTATCTATTTTGCTCATGGAAAGGAAATTATGCGGGTACCAGCGAACCTAGAGATGGAACTGGTGCAGAACATAATTTCCATATTTGACTTTTTTGTCGATTTGTGCTACTTTACCGACGATTTAATCAAATATATCCGTTTTAAGATTGTATATGAGGTGAGGATGTTAGGCAGATCAATATGCATTTGCATCGCAAAATAATACGCTGAACTCTAACTTTTAACTTTCATACAAAATCTTGGTACAAGTCTAGATCAGGTCGTCTGTCTCACGACAAACTAGCGTAGACTTTTAAACACAATGAAAATGCATTGTGTTTTTGGGAGATACGGCAGTTTGTCACGACATAGACGAGGTGAATTTGTGTATTAACCTGTCACAGACGGCAAGCATATTAACAGTATTACTATTCAAACTATTACTTCATTTTATCTAAGATTTTCGAAGATTAATTTCAGAAATCTTTTACTTCATTTGTTTTGAACATGCTTTTTGCTATATAATACCTCATCAGTCAGAGCTTGTCGCTTATTATTGCTGTCGTTGTCGATAACAGATTACAGCCGTCTGTAACAGGTTGACTCAGGTGGAGTTTTAGACAGTTTATTTTGGATACTGTGAAGTAATGATGGTCTGCGTAAGCTCCCTCATATAAAACCTTGTCCTCCTCCTATTTGATCAAATCATAACTTCTACTCGATCGAATGGAAATTAAACCAGTCCAACCATGTCTTTTGGTGGTTTCCCCATGTTTACATTAGATCGCTTCCTCATTTTAGACTTCAAGTTTTCATATTCTACCCCTGACTATGTGGATTCCAAATTTTCATTTATGACCATTTCAAAGTTTAAGTCAATAACACACATACTAGAAACGATGAGTCGCGAATTCTTTCTCCACTCTGTGATGATAATACAATAGAAAACAATGCAAACCACATCATCCACCAGAATATATAGTTCAGGCTTGCATTCAGCCTGTGATTCTGTAGAATCTACTCTTCTATAGGCACATAATTGAATAATGCGCCTGCATTTACCTCATAATTGCAATCCATTCTTATTATCACACATTCGGTGCCTATTGTTCGGGAAAGAAATATGAATATAATTTTTTTTGTTTGAAATCCGAAAATACCTTCACTGCTTGGAATATCCAAGTTTTCCTATTCTATTATTTCGTTAAAAATACTACATTATATAATGGCAAACAATAAGAAAAGGTGAATTTTCTATTCATCTTCGCTACAATGATACAATATTCGAGTGCAGAATTCAGCAAAAATGGAACAATGGGTAAATAGGAAAATAAAAACAGGCGATCATATAGAGCAGTTTAAAAAGTTGTGCTTAGAATAATGGAATTGGGTGAAAACGATGAAAGAAAAAACTTGCAAACTACCCTTAAATTAAAAGGTAGATTTAGCGTGAAAACAGTGCCGCACTCAGATATTGGTTACATTATTGTGTGGTTTGTGCACTGCAATTGATTCTCAACATTTTACAGACTGTTTTAGATAATCATTGAATCTACTACTTCAGTTACTTAACATAGTTTTACAGACATAATCTATTACTTCATTATATTCAACACATTTTATTATCATAACAATATACCTATCTCTTACTATCTTACTATATACCTATCTCCTAGCTCATCTCTTACCTTTTTAACAGTTCGTAATAACAGATTCGAGTAGAATCTTGGAGCTGATATCTATGCTTGAACACAATCCCACAACTAGAAACTGTCCCAAATTTCCATCGAATTACTGACTCACTTACCAAAAAACAAATACCCCCAAATCCATCTCGCTCAACTCATTTTTGACACATCTAACATTCATAACCGAAACGGGCAGATGCGTTTTTGTTTGTAACAACAGACACCATTCAATGACAATGGACCTTTAATCTTGATACAATGTGATACAACTTTTTTGTTCACTGAGTCCAAAGAATACCTTTCACGGGTAATACTTTTGCGTCATCGTACGCATGTAGTAGTTGATGTAACATTGCAATGAATATATTTAAAAAAAAAATTGGAGAAATTACGAGTGTCTGTGTGCTCTAGTAAGTAATCCTTAAAATTAAAAAAATAAATATATTCAGGTAGAACGCAATGGATGTTGTACGGAACACCGAAAGTAGTTCGAACGACTGTAAATGTATTCAGTTTGAGCACATCAAAATATCGTTTAATAGGGGGATAGAGTGTAGAGGGTCCACTCTTAACAATTGTGTGATGGAAGAGGGATTCTTGATGTGGCCTTTAATCTGCCAATGAATATAAATGAACAGTATTATGTATGATTTTATTATTTCCCATTGTACTGTTTGTTATCTAATGTGAAATTGAATTTTTTTCAATGTAATTTTGAATTAGGATATATTTGTTTTGAGGAGGAAAAAAAAACAGGTCAACGCTGGTCGGCTGAGAATATCGAAAAATGTTCTTTACAACATTCTCGTTTCTATTGTCTGATAGGTAATACCGGAAAGAAAGATGCGCCCTAAAAATAAATTAAAAAGATTTCTCTAACATTTTTTTTTGCAACTCATCCGACGTGTAGTAGCGCTCTCGATTTATGATTATTTTCACATTATACTCGCACATTCGAATTACGAAAATGTATATTTTAATAATTTTGTTTTCATTGTTTGCTTTCCAGTAGCAATTTAAATCACTACATGTGGTCTAGCCACGATCGACATACCTCTTAAAAACCGTTTCCATTTGTTTAATAACTTGGAAATAAGCAGCCACACCACACACATCTCTATATTGTAATACGTGTACCGAATTAATATTTAGATCAAAACACGGCTGGGCTGCCCCTTGCGGGGATTCTATAGGACTTTTTATGGTATAATTTTATGAACAGCGTTGTTTAATAGGCATCTCCTAAGCTCTTAGTTCGAAAATACAAATTATAAAGTCGATTTTCTGCACAATCATTCTACATTAATTGTCATTTCATTGGATGTGATGGTTTTTGCCGCTTCTAGTGATTCATTCATTCCGTTGTTCATTTTGATAGCGCTGCTAAACATGTTTGATTATAGCAAACTTGTTCTCAATGTTAGATCGCATAACAGCATAATAGAACGAATAGTCAATGTTAAAGTCCAAAGCTATGGAATGTAATGCTGTTTTGTTACGGTAGCAAAGAAAAATTTATCTTCAACGTCTAATTATCAATCAAAGAATCTTTTGTTCGGATATCTTATTCGATATCAGATTGAGAAAAGAACATAAAGAATTGACTTGAAAGAATTCTCTTTTATGAACGAACAATAAAAGTTGATCCTTTTAAGAAGATAAAAGGTTGAACTATTTTATATACATCATCTTTCGGTTTAATCATTTCTGTATCAGCCGCGTTTCGTAGAAAGTGATTTGAATTGGGCTAAATGTAATATTGTTTTCAAATGGTTAAAAGCCAGCGTTGTGATTGCTTCAAAACAAGACCAGCAAGTAAGCATGTTCGTTGATAAAGTGGTTTAGAAATATTTTTTTCATCCTGCTTACGATTCAATAGACATGGACATGTAAAAAGGAATGACAATGGCGTGATAAGATGTGACATTTTGTTTTAAATAATTTTCGATTAATTTTAAAATGCATTACATTTGTCTCTCAGATAGAACCAGTGACGAAACCGTTTTCATTGTTTTTCACTTGCTGCAAAATAATCTTTTAAAAAGGCAAGCATATCACCTACCCCCATGTAGAAACTAAATCTCTTATTTATTTTGATTTAAACATCGCTAAGTTTTTGATATCAAATCTTTTACTTCTTTAGTTTAACATTTTTCTATATAAGAGAAGTCTGAGCAAATCGCTTATTTTTATATGGTTGACAATAACAGATGATCTGATCAGATGCTCCTAGCAATATTTTCAGATAATTTAAAAGAATATTAAGGTTAAATTATAGAGCCCTGGCTATTTGTATTGTATTACTAGCCTCGTCATATTACCGATTCTACAAAATAGAACATTATTTACCAATATTTGGTCAAATGTTGGAAATGGTACTTCTTGTGTACACACAAGAAATAACATTTCCATCATTTGTCCCATTGCCAAGTAAGAAATTTTATCAAAAACTTGAGGTAAAGTTTTGACTCCGTGAAGTAGAGTTAAGCTTACCTCAAGTTTTTGAATTAATTGAATTTCTGCTTGGGGCTTCCGGGAATGTGTGCTCATCAAAAATTACAGTATCACATCAATCTGATCAATCTGATGGAATTAACAGTGCACAGTGGTCGTTTGTTAAATAAGATCTGCCATCTCTAGATGGAAAGACCCCTAACGCCTGAAAACTGAGATAGTCCAGTATTAAAAGAAGTAAGACTTTTTCGGATGCCCCCAGTTCATCGAATCAATTCATTTGTGTGTTGATCAATTCCTTGCTCTATTATTGATATGCTTTCTGTCCATGAAAGTAAAAAAGAAACTGATTTTTCTGAACACTAAATGTTCAATTTTATCGACTTAGGACTATAATTACTCTCCCGTGATATTAAGGCAGTATCGAGGACAATAGCTAACAGAAAGAAAATTATTGAATTATGAACAAAAGTTTGAATATCCAGACACATCCACATCCACCAGTGACTTTGAGTCTGAATTCTAAGGGAAAAATCCAGACATCCAACGATATTGGCCTCATATTCAAACCGACGGCAAATCCGTTGCGACGCCGACAATCAAAATATCGCCGACAATAAACAAGAAAGGCGAACGACAATTGTACAACGAAAAAAGAAGCCATTAATTTATCTATATTTCAATTTAGTTACAAAACAACGAAAATATAAGAAAGAAGACGAAAAACAAACATAATAAAAACGTAAGCCATCGCCGGCACCCTTCGCATTGTTGAAGGAAGAAGCGAAAAAAAAAAATTGAAATAAAATTGTGGATAATATTATTATTCCGCCCTTGGTGGAGACGATGTCACAATATGCTTCGCGGATCGTTTCACCCCTTAAAAGCCATATTATAACGTGCACATTATTTACATGCACACAGTGAAAATATGGCGATGATATAAAAGGATATTCATTGGAAAACAGAGACAATTTTATATATGTGAATATATCCGTTCTTACCATTATCCCCGGCGAAAGGGACTCGCTTCATAATGATATTCATTTATGTGTTGTTTCATTCCATATTTCCATTGTATTTTCAATTTTATTATCCATCGAACACAAATATACGTTATAAGTTCACTCGTGCACATTATGACAAATATTCCTAATAAGAGGGTGGCACTTTTTATTATTATACTTGAGAGAGAGATGGGGGTGTATTATAAATGGCCATGTTGTTGGATTGTGGTGGTTCTTTTTTTCTGTTTGACCATAATTAATTAAACTCAATTTTTTATGTGTTTGCTAAAGTGGAGGGAGGAGGTGTACATAATTAGTTATCCATTGGAGTTGACGCATTAAATTATGGTCGATAAAATCAAATATTACTTTGAATGTATCATATGAATAAAACAAACAAGAGAAATACATTTTTTTCTTCTTGCTTCTCGCGTCTCAAATGGCGACAGAGAACGAACGCTTAAATAAGACGAATAATGTGAAAAATAAATAACATTAAAATAAAATCCATTTAATTATTATTAAAAACAACAAAGCCAACGTACAATACTTTTAACAAGGTATATAAAAGACGACTTCGGACAAATATTGCTTATTTACAACTGGCAGACTGTATTATTTGCTTCATCTCATACGTATAAGTAAAGTATATATTGTACAAAAGCACAATAAAGTTTACAAAGCCAATTATCACCGTACCATGCATGGGCTCCCATTTAGAAAATTGACTCTTAATCACTTGAGCAAATGATCATTGGAACAAGAATGAAGCTTGTTTTTGTTGTGTGGATATTGTTAAAGTTTTGTAGTTTGGTTTGGAAGCGAAAAATTATCGTTTTACACTGGGATGGGATATATAACACAGGTTATTAGATGTAAATTTGAAATGTACGCGCCATCCTATCTGTTTATTCTTATTTGTTATGCAATCATGTTAATTGGATTATTGATTGCTGTATGACTTACATGTCGTAGATGAATGTGGAACCATGTTGAACCTGAGAGAGAGCGAGAGAGAGAGAGAACATTCTAAAATGCATGTGGTAAACAAAATAATCCCAGTTTTGTCTGAAACTTTTACACCACACATGCCTCACTGTAACAACTCAACATTAAATAGCCTCAATACGAACAACACACACTCTACGGATAATAGCGGCAGAGTCAAAATGACCCAAAATTATATCGGCTAAATTTGAAGTTTTTGGACAAAATGATGTATGGACGACTTGTACATTATCAAAAATAAGGGGCACCTTCCATACATCACTTTTCGATTGGAACAGAGGTACCACCCGGAACCACCTGGAACCACTTGCAAAAATCAAGCAAAATTTCGACTCTGCCGCTATTATCCGTAGAGTGTGTGTTGTCTGTATTGAGGCTATTTACTCAACATGTATATCAAATCTAGCCAAATTTAGGGAAATCAGAAATAATATTCCATTACACTCGGAATGCACAGAATTTTAATAAAATGTTTTAAAAGTACTCGTGTGTGCAACTAAAAAAGCTTGCATCTAACCAATCAAATAAAAATTAAAGTTTCCCAAAAATAAGTTATGCGAACATTGTGCTCATGTAAGTATGATGCTTTTATTATACATGCCAGTGATATACATACATTGCCACTTATCCGCTTGATATTTCGGATGTTAGGTATATATGAAGTACACGTGCATGCAATTTTCGGTTGCATTTATGCAATTTAACTTTTATTAAAACTCTGATGGTGGATGATGGATGGAATATTTAGAAATTATTCGTTTCAATTTGGAAAAAAATGTTTTCAAGGATTTTAAATGATATTGTTCGTTGTTCATGCCTCACTTAATGTAAGGCGGAATAAAATCTTCATAAGAAGCATTCAATGTTTATTTAGTTGTGAAATGAGTGTTGGGATTGGTTACACAATTTTAGACTTCTCAGAGTTTTGGGAGTCATCGATATTCCCAGACAATAAAATGCTTAGTCCATGATATTTCGGCGAAAAATTTGATTTCACTAAGGCGTATTCAAATTTTGCTCCGAAATGTCATAGACTAGAAACACTTAATTCCGAGGGGTGACGCACTTTCATTTAATCCATTTAATCCATTAAATCCATTTAATCCATTTAATCCATTTAATCCACTTTACACCAAAAACTCCTAAAAGTGGATTTTTTTCGCTTTTTAACATTGTAGTATGAGTTGTAGTACGTGGTTTGATCAAAATCAACAATTTTTAAGACTTTTACAGTATTTTGTAAAATGAAGTTTTTTCGTATTTAATCCATTTAATCCAATTTTTATTCCATTTAATCCATTTAATCCATTTAATCCATTTAATCCATTTAATCCATTAAATCCATTTAATACCATTTAATCCATTTAATCCATTTAATCTAGAAGTGAGTTACCACTCGCTTAATTCACTGGGATCTCATTTGTAACTTTTAAAACTCTTAAAAAACTGTCAAATGTGTTTCTTTAAGAATGAATCAACTGCGTCTGAGTCATCACACTAAAAGACAAAAAACAAAAATCTATTCCTAAATCCCAACGATCGCTAAGAGGCAATTAGTAACCACTTAAAACGTATTATAGATACTTTTCATGAGTTCATTAAACTCGTGCTTTATTGGTAATAAAAGTGTCTACACATTTAAATGTTATAAAAAATGTCGTACCGGCTGTCGGCTCACGTCAATACCTTGCGGATGTTATACAAACTCGTCACACTCTTATGTGCTATGCTGCCTCCACACGGTGTAATTGTTCTACTCAAAATTTTTGAGTCAAAGCCTATACTATTAAAACAGATGAAGTGAACCCCAAGAACCTTAAAAACTGAATCTAATGTCAAGTTTTACAACCTGACAAATGTGCATAAAGTCTGTTACATCTTATGTTCAAAGCTAATTTTTGATACTAAATCTATTACTTCATTTAGTAAATGCTTCAATGGATATTTAACATATAATAACAGAATCAATGCTAAAATCGATTATTTTCGTCGTTGTTATCGATAACAGATGAGTAGCCGTTTTTTTTATAATACTGCCCCACATTCTGGTGACACACAGTCACGAGTAGCGGGTGTACTAACATAAAATTTTGTTATGTAGGCAATCACCAGCACTGCAAATGAGGTATCAATGGAAAGCTTAGATAAGGTACGTTACAACTAGCATGTTAGGTTCACAATAACCGTCATCAGTACTAGACCCCAGACCTGTCTGAATTTCACACGGATTTTGAAAGTTGGTGTTCTTAATGGCGTGCCCTGAAAGTACTTGACCTCAGCTTTCCAACGAGCCAACTCTCACCTGCATCACTCACATTTAGCGGCCAAAAAATGAGTCTAAAAGCACCCTTTCGCATCTTCAGAAACCTTCCACCAGCAACCAGGAGAAGAATTACGGCATGCTTTCTCTATTATCTTCTCTACCAAAATTACTAATACCGTAATTCTACTTCTCCGTTTATAAAGCTATTATTTCTATTACTTCTATTTTCATAATTTTCATTGATAAGTGTACAAACTATCAAAAATATCACCTCGCCACTTATGAAGAGACAATCTATGTCCTAGGAAATACATGGACCACGATTTGGTGAATGTTGAGCTCATTAACTTGTTACAGACGGAGAGCATATGGCCAGTATTATTATTGGGTCTATTACTTCCATCGATGAAAGTATTTTTAATCGGTTGATTTCAAATCTTGTACTTCAATTTTTTAACATGCATTTTACTATAATTACCGTATTACCGTATTTACTATCTGGGACCGTATTACCCAGAGCTTGTCATTATTTTTGTCGTCGTTATCGATAACAGATGAGACAGGGTAAGATAAAGATTATTGACAGGTCAGCTATGAACTCAGTATATCTAACACAAACCTAGGCCCAGGAAAAGAAGCGTTCTCAGCTAAGGATTCATGAAACTGGTAAGATTTTTTTCTTCTAAATTTACGAACAAATAAAAACACTTTGATCAGGCTGCATACAAGACTCTACACTATAGAGTCTACAGTATGACTAAAAGAAAATAAAGTGACACAAATTAGTCATCTACACACAAAAAAGAGTGTATTACATTAAATCGAATGACAATTCACTTTTAAAATACATTATTATGTTCGGATTAATTCATTTCACAAACAAATTATACCGGAGTGGAAGGTGTCATTCAAAAATATTAAATTCTCAGCGTGCTGGTAATATCATTAGCTTGATTTCTCATGGTTTTGTCTCGCCACTAAATGCAGCACATGGCATTTCGACAGATTTTTCTCATTCGAATTATTGCATTTTATTTCGAATATTTTTTTTGTTTATTTTCGGTTAATTTGGTCAGCACAAAATTGTACCATGACAAACGCATACTGCACCCTCTCGATGATATTGTCCTGAATGGGTGTAGAAGTTTTTATTTTCATTTTTTTATATTTATTCAAAATAATTTCAACGAAATATATATTTATCCATGTACGATATCCGCTTGAACGTACATCTACGTACGTACGTATAGTCAGCAGAAAACTCCCTAGTGTCATTAATCTTCCGAGATTTCATCCCTTATTGTGTGTGCATAGCACTGTTACAAGCATTATGGTACTTATTTGTTATACAAATTATGACACTCTCTTGTACAATAAAATTTTGTTGAGAAGTATGGTATTTTGTGTATATATATGATGTGACGTTGTATACATACATTATAGCGAATTATTATTGTCGAGATTTTAATACGGCGGAGGTTGCGTATCATTTATATTATTATTATTATTATTACCATCGCATATACACCATACATTGTGAATATCACCAGCAAATAAATTAATTGTTTCATCACATTTTGTCACTGTCATAAATCAAAATGTTGTTTGAAGAAAATATTTATATGTTGTGAAGTGTATTGTGAAAGTGGAAACGGTTGTACATGGCAGTGACTGGTGACGATGATTTTACAAGAATTGTCCCATAGAGCATTAACGTGGATATAAGTGCGTGCAATTTGAAGGGATTTTCTTGTCAAATTTTGATTTGATAAACGATTTTTATTTGTTTTTTCCATTTATAACACAAATAAAAAAAAACGTCTTAGCTCTCCGGAACATACGGAACCGTTTCTATTCCGATTCTCTAACGAAAAGTATAAAATTAAATAAATTTGTGGCCAATTGAAAAAACCCTTTTAATCAAATCCATTACAACAAAATAACACATTACCCAGCTGCTCTTTCGAATCGACTGAATAAATACAGAAAAAAATCTTTTTTTTTTATACTCCACTCCAGCTCCTCTCTATCTGTATCTTTTGATATCCACTTCAGAAATAATGTTTGGACACTTCAATTAATGAAAATCTAAAAATCGCATTGAATCGAACAACAACAATAGAAATATGGTCCCACATAAGCATCCCTCAAAAGCATCCTTACGAAAGCAGCCCATTTTTTTCTGCGCTCTCTTGTATCTCTGTCAATAACAACAATAAGGGCCATCGAGAATCACACACACAGAAAAAAGAGAATTTCGAATTAGAAAAAAAAAGTGCTCGGAAACCCCTAAGTACCTACAAAAATTGTACACACATATGGAAAGCTAGAGTTCGATATCGTTTTGCCATCATTTATGTAATACGTTTCACATATTAATGGGCATTATGTTCAATGTACGCATACAGCACATGATTCAGTTTTATCTGTGGCAGAGTGAGGTATACACAGTATCGAAAACTATAAAAAAAATTCGTTTTGTTTAATACATCCATATACCATACCTATAAATGCGTATAAAGTAGGGAACAATTGTGCTCAATTGAACTAAAATTGATTCGCAACAACAGATAAAAATTAGAATCAAAGTATAGGATGAGAACGGTCATTGTTTTCGGATTTTTAGATTGTTAAAGGTATTGAATGGAAACAAATAATCTCTGTTGTGTGTAATAGAACTATTTTGTGCGATGAATAAAGGTAGTTCGGATGATTTAACAACATGATCCGGTTTGATATTTATTTAAGACCGTCAAAATAGTTTTATTTGTTCGGTTTTTTGAATTGTAATTATTTCGATTTTGTTATTTATGAATTGTGTAACATGTGAGTTAGTTTTTCGGATGTTCAAAGAGCCATATCGTTGATTTGAGAAAAAAAAAAATTTAATCGATTATTCGTTAACAATACAATAAATTAAGGTATATGTTAGGCGGTGATCATCACAGCAATATAGCGATTTCGGTCAATAATGGTATGCACTGCACACTGGCAATATCAGACAACCTGTCATAGAAAACCTTTTTTTTTTAATAAAAGTAGGCCAACCAAATTGAAATTAATTCTTTGCTTTCATTCCGGAAGTCGAGAACTTTGGCCTACCTCCCGAAAATGGACAAGTATGGCTTATCTCAGAGGCGAGTGATTAATTGAGGCTTATCTTAAATAAGTAAAAATTCTGAATCATGTTCGGGCGTAAGTAAGCGAGAGTGACGCAAGTCCGTTACAACAAAAAATTTGAACACTAAACGTGTAGGCCCAAGGAATATATTTACAGTGACGTTTTGACTTCCCCCCTACAGAAAAAAAAAAGACACAAGTGACAGATGTTGAGGAGACAACTCTATTATTCAGAAGATTGGAAAAAAAGAAAATGAATTCTTAAATATGAAAGCCGACCCATTGCAATTTGTGACTCAATTTTTTTTGAACATTTTCTCATTCTCTTGTAAAATTTTTGAGCATGGGCGCACAATTTCAATGAAAGTGTAAAACAGGTGTGGTCTATTGTCCCCCCGGAGGACATAAAAATTAGATTTTCGTACTTAAACGCACTCATTTTCATATTATTTTGACATTTTCATTGCACAATGTGACATTTTATAAGTAAAGACATAAGGACCCGCGTCACTATCGATTTTATTAATGTCAGCTGCAGCTGATATCAGCAGTTTTCGTGAATCATTGCGACATTTCCACTTATAGAGGGTCTCTATTTTATTTAGGCTCTTCTGCAAAACCAATGAATTAATATATTCGTTGGAAAGATTTTTACAGACTCTGAGTCTGATATTTCATCTGTCAACGCAACGACCAAAAAATCAATAATTTCTGCTTATTGCGATCTTAAATAAGGTCGATGTTAGCGAAATTTAGACATGAATTTACCTCAGATGTTTTTCAGCTGTACCACTCACACAAACAAAGTCCCTTATACGTGTTTATATGATTTTGTGCCACCGAGAATTGAAATATTTCGAAAGCCTGAATCTCTTCGTTGGCAACCAGTTCGGTTTTTTGAAAAATTCCAGCTGTCAAAGTGCTGCTCTACAACTGATCGACGCCATAAAATCCAACTACAGAAAAGCATTCGTTGCAGTTATGTTTATCGATTTACGAAAAGCTTTCGACACTGTTGACCCGAAGCGATTAGTTCGCAAACTCAAACGATTGGGATTTTCAAACTCATCGGCTAAGCTTATGTTAAGCTATCTTCAGAATCGACGTACAGCAACGAGAATCGGCGACAACACGAGCAACCTCAAATCGGTCAATGTTGGCGTACCCCAAGGGTCTAAGATGGGACCATTGAATTTCATTATCTATATCAACGATTTAATGAATCTCGATCTGATTGGTCAACTGGTTCTGTATGCGGATGATGCTGCCCTGATCTATGCACTTGACACCCCACAAAGCCTGGAGAATGCAATGCAGCATGACATTGATTTGATTCACCAATGGCTATGCAGGAATGTGTTATCACTCAACGCTGGGAAAACGTGCTACGTGACGTTTGGTCGTGCGAAGAACATCGACAATATCCGAATCACCGTGGACGGAACCGTAATCGAACGAGTCAAGAAATACAAGTACTTGGGACTTGTCATTGATGAAGACCTGAACTTCCATTCCCATGTTAACCACATAAAAAAACAGATCACTCCGTTCATTTCGTTAATGTGGCGTAAAGGGAAATACATACCGATGGCGAAACGGAAACAATTGTACTTTGCATACGTTCAAAATCATCTGACGTACATGTTACCAATCTATGGAGACTGCGCTGGATACAAACTCAAGGAATTGCAAACCCTGCAGAATCGATGCATCAAAGCAATTTATCGATTGGACAGATACACGTCGACAACGTATCTGTACAGCACCAGCATGCTTCCGATGGCCGAACTTGCTGAATTCGAACGAATCGTTTCAATTCATAAACTTGTCAACTCGCTAACCAAGCACAATTTCCATTTCACCAACAATGGAGATGTACATGGTCGATCTACCAGAAGGAATTCACAGATCCACATATTTAACCAACATTCTTCCATCATGTCCGCAAATGCTGCGTTGTCAACTGCTTTGAGTGAATATAACTCTATTGATAGTGCAACTAGAAAACTGACGAACTTAAGAATGTTTAAAGCTAAAGTAAAACTGAAAATTATGAGTGATAGTGACAAATTTCGTGCAATTTCGCCCTACTATTTTATAAACTGATTATGCTGTGATATTATCTTTTTAACTTCTTTCTGTTATTTTTCATATGTTGATGCTTGTTTTTGTTTATTACTCTTCAAGAGACTGAATTTATTTATTTTTTTAAATCTTTTTTATTGTAGAAGAGTCAATTAACTTTTTATTTAAGTATTTTAACCTATTTATTGAGACTGCCTAGCCCTATTTATTAGACAAATATCAATCTAAAGATTTATGCTAAATTATGCCAAATGAAACCAATTAATCATTATCCAAACTATTATGCGAATTAATTAACGAGATCCAAACTGAATCAATAAAAAAAAACAATATTGTAAGACGACAAAGCCTAAATTGTATTCCACTCGGCACTTTAATTGGAATGATAAAAAATACAACTTTTCAAAAAAAAAAAAAAAAAATACGACTCTTTTCAGCACTCATTTTAGTGTTGTAAAGTGACTTATTTCAGCACCCGTTTGATGTGATATTACAACACTCAAAGCAGTGTTGATATGGAATTTGTATGAGTTGTTACAGTATTCGTTTGCGAAAATGCAAAGCAATATGATCGATCAAATTTGTAGAGTGATTGTTTACAATGAAAATTATGATTTTTTGTGCTCTTGTCTATTTCAATTCTCGGTTGGCACAAAGCATGATGTGTTACACGTATTGTAATGAGATTTTTTCAGCACACGACCCAATTTTCCCAAAAACTTGGGTCTAGTGCTGAAAAAATCAACATTACAATACTTGTAACACAACATACTATTACAATACTAGGGATAAAAGGATGAAAAGTATAGTTTTCATGTGAATTTTGTTGGTCCGAGGCGAAGTCGAGGTCAATAAATCAATAAATACACTAAAACGAGACTTTTCATTTTTATCCAGAATTATATAATGGTTTTCGACGCATGTAGCATGTAAATAACAATTACCACACGCGTGCGTGACGACGTATTTTGTTTATACTTTTGTTCACTCTCGTCGATAACTATAACATAATGCATGAAGTAAAAGATTTTGCTTAAATTTATTGAAAATAGTTAGAACAAAAGTGGCAAAAGATTCAACAATAATTATGAGTTGCATGATTCCCGTCTACGAAGTATTAAGGCCAAATAGAAATCATAAATTATTCAGCATTCAGAAGATTTACTTTGTTTTGACCACAAATGTTTTATTATGATCATGATCCCATCTCATAATAAGATTATAGTCGACGAGTGATTTTGTAGCTTTGTTAGACTTTATAAATAAATGAGTTGATTTATAAATTGTTCATTCAATCAAATCTTGGAGGGCTTGTTATTGAAAACAACTTCCGCGATAACCAAATGATTTTTAATTAAAAGCTTTTCATATTTTTCGAAAACGAGATTAGGCAAAAATATTGAATTATTGAAATTTTATTCTAAATATTTGTAAGGTTAAAATGCGACCTTACATAAATGAAGGCGAACTGATTACGTACCTGTAATGCTGATTCTTTACTGATATTTTGTACGGCTTACTTTAAGTTAAGCCATAACAATTTTCTTTGTGGAAAACCTTTCATCTGAAAAGCTTGAATAACTAAATGATCTATTCATTTCGACCAGATGCATCCCAGCTATTGTTCCGAACGAACATAAAGCACATTGCTTGCAAAACATTACCGCATATTGATGATGTCCTAACTCAATAATGCACTTTAATAAAGACCTCCGTGACATCTTATTCAGACACATATTGCAATTGTTCAATGAATGAACATTACTATCTTTTAGCCCCGAATGTACAAAACACATTTTTGTTCCTTTTGACGTTCGTCAAATATAAACAAAAACAGACCGTTTAGAACCTTTCAGAACACATGCTATAAAAGATAATAAAATCTGGGCTTGCCATAAAACGATCTCTAGTCCCTCTAGCCTATTCACCGTTTTATTTCAAAGGCCGAACATTTAAAAAACTGAAAAAGTCAACCATACCATTCTCGAATCGACAATGGAATTCTTATTGTTGAACGTAAATGTTTTGTACGAAATGCAAACATTTTTTTTTCTTCTCTCCACTAAATGTTACATTATGCAAACTCAGTTTGAGTGTGTGCTTCTTAGAATATGGCTGGACAGTTATTTTCTGTATAAAAAAGTATCTGCTTAAAAATGCAGGCGGATACAATCAACCTTGAAAAGGGATAAGCGAGTATTTATGATTTTATTGCCTCCTTACTTTATAACTCCCAATAAATTAAAGTAACAATATATTCGTATCATCGACAGAGAATTCATAAAAATTCAAATCTATCCCATCAACTTTACTTTTTACCATTTTGACTCTGAAAATAGGTCTGATATTAAATTTTATTGCTTCAAAACTATCGGAAACAAAATAATTTTTTCGGTCTAGAGTTATAGCAACGCATTAGACTCGCTACGTGCTGCATTTTGTTTTTTTAACTGGCCGAGGATATTAAGCAAGTCATATCTGTGGTTTATTTTATATGACATCAACACCTCCACTCGAGGGGCAGATATTTGTAAATCTTCTTGACAAATGATTTTAAGGATTTTCTATTGTTTTCCAAGGATTTTCAGAAGAATTTTTAATGATTTACAGGGAGAGAAAAGTAAGACTCGACATGCTTTCCGATTTGGGAGTTATTGTGGATTGTCATTGATTCCACAAGAATTTTGTTGGTCAAATGAAAATCTAGATTTCTATTTTTTATATTTTTTTAGGCTTCCGCACGCACGCAACGAGAACGAAATACTAAAACATAAAATCTAAATTTTCATTTGTTAAACAAATTTCGTGTGGAATAACAAACTACAACAACTCCCAAACCAGAAAACCTGTCGAATTTCACTTTCCTTTACTGTAATATAGTATTTCAAAGGATTTTGTACTTTTTTTTGATTTTATTGAGCCTTTTAAAGGATTTTCAATGATGCTGCGGATTTTCTTGAGGATTTTCTATTAATCTAAGAATTTTCTTTTGACTGACCTCCTGAATAGTTGCCCCCAGCTTCCAATCATGAATATTGTTGTCTATCGAAAAAATTGAAACTTCAATGACCCATTTCCAGTGAAATTTTTATATATGCCTAGAACCAATACCCTCTCTAGCAGCCAAACTTCGTTTTGACGCAGTCAAAATACCACCTTATTTTGACAAATGTGACTTTTTTTTGTAATAGAGTTGCCGTACCGCGCTCTTTTTCAAAGCAATATCGACATCAAGCGAAAAAGACAAATTTTAAACTTAATTTCATTTTTGCACACCAAAATCACTGAGCAACTCACAAGAAAAGACGTTACAACCATCGAACACCGAAAGAGTAACAGTAGACTTAATATTTTCAACACAAAATAGGACATCGCTGCTCATACTTCATTTAATTTATTTTTAAAAGTGTAAAATTTTCACACTACACAGTTTTACCACCTTAATTTTCCTAGTTTGGTTGCTAGAGATGGTACTGCTAGAACGGTATTCGACCCAAGAAACCAAAACCACTTTCGAAAATATCTTCGATGCTTCTGTGGCTAGTGGGAGTTAATCAAAAACCAAAAACATGTACTTTTCTTAAGAAATTTTCGTCAGGTAATTAGAAAGATCATTTCGTGATTTCGGAGCAAATAGAGCCAAATAATGGGGGTAAATGCGTGGTCTTTACATAAAATACGAAATGTTTATTGGTATGTGTTGGCAAATTGAACTATCAAAAGCGTCAACGCGTACAAGTATACATGTATCGGTGTAAAATCGTACGAAATGTGTATCTTCTCTTATGCAAACTGATGCTGGGGACACATTTTATCAATTCAATTCAATTTATTTATTCATTTAATGAATGCATAGCATAAGGTAAGTTGTCTTGTTTAACATACAATAGCTAGATGCAACAAGAAAATTTAAATTAATTTTTTTTTTTCAAAAATGAAAATTAACTCAAAAACTGAAACAAAAAACTTAAAACAAATCTACAAAAACGTTAACCCTCATACGAACGTAAGTCATCCTAGCTGTCATCTGTTATCGACAACGTCAGCAATAATAAATGACAAGGTCTGGCTAATGAGTTATTATATAGTAAAAAACATTCCCAAAACGAATGAAGTAAAAGATTTCTGAAATCAATCTCTGGAAATTTTCGATCAAATGAAGTAAAGTACTAAAGAATCTTCAAAGTGGCTGCAAGTTGTCCCGTCGAGTCAGCTAGGTTTGTTGTTAGATAACAATGCTGCGAGAATTGCTGTTGGTCTGCGTTTAGGATCCCAATTATGCGAGGAGTATAGGTGTGTCTGTGGTGAGTTAGTTAAAAAGGACGGTTTGCATGGATTATCATGCAAGCTTAAGACAGGGATAACGCCGCGACATGATTCTGTAAACAGAGAGTTTTCTCATGCTTTTTCTGCTGCAGATTTTCCAACTTTGTTACAGCCACCAGGAATTTCTAGAGATGACGGTAAAAGACCTGATGGTATGACTCTAATTCCGTGGAGTCATGGTAAATCTCTTTTATGGGATGTGACAGTGCGTGATACATTGGCTCCTTCATACATTGGTGAAACTTCTAAAAAAGCACGCTCAGTTGCAGAGAAAGCGGAGAGATTAAAGCATAATCATTATAGAAAACTTAAAGAAAATTATTTATTCACCCCGCTTGCTTTTGAATCTTTAGGTTGCATGGGCCCAGAAACAAAGAAATTTGTCACGAAATTAGGATCTTTGATGAAAAAAGCATCAGGGGAAAAGCGTTCAACAGATTATTTATTACAAAGAATTTCAATTGCTATTCAAAGAGGAAATGCAGCATGTATTCTTGGAACGTTGGGAAGGAATAGAGTGGACGATTTTTATTTATTGTAATTTCTGTTTTTTGAAAAGATCGATTTTTTACTGGCTGTGCAATTTGAGCAGTCTTTTTTTTCGCTTATCTTAAAATAAAAATGCATTTTATGAAGTAATAGTTTGAATAGTAAAACTGTTATATGCTTGCCGTCTGCGACAGGTTTTAAAAAAACGACGAAATGACAAAATGACGAAATGATAATATGCTACCAAACTATGCACTTTGACAGTAGAAGTCAGTGAGAAATCTTTTAAAGTCACGTATAGCTACTGTTCAAAGAATTTGAGCTCGTGAATTTCTTTAAATAGAAGCGAATTCTGCGTTTTTGCGACCGTAGTTCTCGTACGAAATACCAGTCTTGGTTTAGTTACTGTAAGGTTTTGGCTTCTAGAGGCTATGCGAAGCAATTATTCGTGCATTGAAACGGTCATCTGTTATCGACAACCACAAGTAAACAGTGCATTCTAGTTAGTTTAGTAAATCAAGAAATAGATTTTTGTATTTAGCGATAATTTAAACAAAAGAAGAAATAGATTAATTTTTATATTTCCTACGTTTTCCTGAATTCTCCGTTTTAAAAGGGTTAATTGGACAAACTCTGAAACTTTCTCTAATACAGTCGGAGAAATATAGATTTCGGATTTTTTTAGAGATATCATCGTTTCTCTAATTCTCTCAATAGCCATTTGAAATAACATGCGAAATGAGAGAATACAGAAAAACGTTGAAAACGATTATGTCTTTTAGAATCCAGAATTATATATTTCTCCGACTGTAATATTTGAAACCATCTTTTCAGTAGCTAGCGGAAAGTCAATCTTGGAGTCTCTTTCGACCACAGTCAAACTTTACAAGAAAAACATCTTTTTACAATAAAATTGAACTTTGGGTGATTGTCACTCAATAAGTGAAGTGAAGACTTAATTCTGTTGCGAGAAAAACATATACTACCATGAGTCAATTCAATTCACTTCTTCACTTTGGAAGTTGTAACCTATTCAGGAATTACCTTTTCCTATTGCAAACGTAAACATGCCAAGTGTTTCTACGTTCCATAATTACTCTTCATTTTCTTCTGATATGTTCAATATGCATGCAACCCCGTTCCCGTTGCTAAATGAGAAACTTCTACCAAATCCTCAGAATTCACATTTTTTACATCAAATCCAGACTATGATGTCTGCATGGCTGGAGAAATTACGGTATTTAAAATTCAACAGAGCGAAAAATATTTACGTGTGCATTCATCATAACCGTCAATCCAGAAAGTATTTACACTTAATGATTTTGTATCTGTATGCATTTCACTTTTAATTGATAGATGGAATGTTCTAAAAAGCATTCGAATCCGAAAATTGCAAATAAATGGTTAACGATGTCGGTTTAGCACAAATTCGGTTTCCTTTTAATTAAAAGAAGCTTTTGGCAGACATATTGCATCTGTTAGTACCCGCAATATTCTCGAGGTTTTTTTTTTTTTGAAGTGGCTTGTCTGAATGAAATTCACACAAAACGAATATTTACATAAAATTCCACCTTCTCTTTGAAAGTAGCCTCTTATTTCGTCACGCATTTTACACCATTCCTTTGAAAGCGCATTTTCTGAACTCGCTTTCATTAACCCAATCTAAAAACTCACAAAATAACCATAGCAAAAATTTCTTATGCAAAATCTATCTACCGTGATCCCGACAACAGTGAGAGCTGTTCTAGAAAAAAAAATCGTTTTTCGCATGAGATAATTCAAAAACTCGTCGCCTTTTTTCAATGCCAATTAGTGGGTTAGTAATTCTTCATACTACACTATTTACTCAGCATACGAGAGGCACTTCGGCTGTGCACATATTTCCTCATCTTCTTTTAACATCACACGTTTCCTCTGTGCATATCATGCATGGTGCGCACTTAAAAAAAAATTGAAGTCAACCAGCATGTGTGAAAAACTAATAAAGGAACACAGAAGACTGCTTTTTCTTTTCAACTCTGTTCACATTCAAGTCAACGCGTTTGCCAAGAAATTCAAAGGCACACAATCTTCTAGCTCGCGCCTAGCTAAGATATCTTTTGTTTGGCTGATGAAGAGCTCTGCCAGTTACAGAGAACAACCGCCATCCGGGCATTGACGACACAGAGACTTACAAAGTCTTAGACTCTGTTTCTCTTCAGAAAAAATAATTTGTTTGGTGAAAAAATGACGACAGGTTTCTTTATGGATATAGGCTAATTAAGTTTCAAATGAATTGTAAATATAATTTTTAAATTTATGAATTTTTATATCACCAGTTTCTCTCTTATCTGAAACAAAAATGTTAATTTACCCGTACACTGTACTCTTTTTTTCTTCAATAGAATTAAGTAATTTATAAATAGTTCAATTGTACAATTGTTTTTCACACAATTGTCTGATAAATATTTGTTCAGTTGGATTGTTTTTTTACTCATTTTCTTTTTCTTCAATTTTGAATAATCAAGACGTAAAGGTGGTTAATTTCGGCATTAAAAATAGAACCAAAAAATACAAGTCGGTTTCTATTTATATGTTCGTGTTACGTTCAGTGTACGATTTTTGATAAAAGACGTCAACTACGAGATGGATACGTCACTTTTCTCAATACACATTTTTTGCTTAAAAAACAATTTTTTTTTGTTCCATCAAATCATCGAATAAATTGAATCGAAAAATTGCAAAACGAGGTAATTTTTACAATTTTTTGTATTTCAGACATCTGGATATTTATAATTTTGTTGAATTATATTTTCCGTTAAGCCAGAAAGGATATAATCTTACGGAATTTACTTTCTTTTTCAATTGAAATAAAAACAGGGGCTTATACAAACAGGAAATGTTAAGTCTTCCGATTCAATAAAAAAAAGAGTGAGAGACAAAACTTAGCATTTGCCCATGAAAAATTGAGTGCAGCAACAAATTTCGATTACCTTTTTTATATCAAAAAAATAACATAAAATCGAAAATACTAAAGCCAATATAAATAAACCCGCAGTTTGTATGAATGGTTACAGGAAAAAGGTAGAAAATATTGTGCAAGGTACTTTAGCTTATTCTATAAATTGTTGTGGGTCCCTCTTTTCATTCAATGATTTTAATCTGAAAGCATATAATGGAAAAGGTAGCACTGGTTATTTGTTTACAGAAAAAAAATCAAAAATAAAATAAATTTCAATAGCTACAGGGTGTTGGAAACATTAGAAAACACGCCGCAATTTGATAACGTCATTATTTCTAATGCTTGACACACACGAGACATTCAGAACCCGTTTTCATTGACAGTTGCTGCAGTCACGATTTTGGATATACAACTTTCTAACTTCACTTGACAGAGTTTTAAATGTCCTGTGTGTGTGTTAATCGTTAGGAGTTGGTTTTATCCCCATCAAGAAATTTCCAAAGCTACCCAATGATAGATTAAAATTAATTCCTTCAGTATGTGTAGATGGAAGCACGGGGTTTTTAAATTAAGTTTGTCTATGTTGCCCTATAGGTTTGTTCCAAGGCCATATGAATTGTCAAATTTCATCCACAGAACCATAACCTCAACAATAATATCTGTGTAAATCGCGTAGGGGACGTTGCTCGATTTGTATGAAAAATCACGTAAGCGACGTTGCTGTGGATGAAATTGTCGTTGTTGGGGTTGTCAAAGTTCATGTTTACAGTTACTTGGAACAAACCTATTGCAATGTCAAATATAGATTTGTTCCAAAGCCATAAGAACTGTCAAATTTCATCCATAGATACACATAACCTCATCAATATTTGTATGTGAAATCGAGTAAGTTCTGTTGATGTGGATTAACTTGTTACATACGGCAAGCATATGACCATAATTCTGGTCATATCGGTAGCTGGTCTATTACTTCCATCGATCAAAGTATATTTAATTGGTTGATTTCAAATCTTGTACTTCAATTTTTTAACATTCATTTTACTATATAAGGGACCATAGTACAGAGAGCTTGTCACTGTTTTTGTCTTCGTTATCGTTAACAGATGAATATAGCGGTATGTAACAGGTTACGTATCCTGACTTTGTCAACATGTGACAACATTTGGCAACATGTACAAAAATAAACCCACCAGAAACCGCTGACCATGAACTTGCCAAAGGAGATTTCATGAACAAATTCCATTATCTATTCCAGCATCAAGCTTTATAAAAATGAGTTGTTGTTCGGAGGCCTTTTCTATTGGTTTGTCTCCAGGGCAACAATAAACGTTCTTGTTCACAATTCTACCAATCATTTTGTTCTTCCTACGACCTATACGATCCTAAGCATGCGTCCTGACACGCATAATGTTGTATGTGCGAAACAGCTAATGCAAACTTTGATACGAATTCGGTTGACATTATCGGTATTCAATAATATTAAAGCAGAAAAAAATCCACAAAAACCGAGACAATCTCCCTAACATGCTAACATTCTATCTCACCGGTTAAGAAACAACGTCAAAATATCTCCATGTCGATGGCATTTTACAAATTTATTACCAAAAAATATAAATTTTGGAAATCCGTAGGAGAGCACTTTAATGCAACCTAGCCGAAATTCAAGTCCATTATGCTACTAAATTTATAAATAGAAAAATCTACCCCAAAAATCTTATCAACACAAACTCTTTATGCAGATCGAATTTCAATATGTTCACTTTACTCGACACAGTGTACATTTACATTTATGTAAAGGAATGATGGTGGAAGCATTTATAGTCAAACAATGGCTAACGTACTGGACGTACTGTACATTCACTGTGCATGATAAACTTCCTTGGCGTTCTGAAATTTGTACATTGACGTTTAACGTACGGATTCTTATTGGTATTTTCGAGATAAGAAAATATTTCGAATTTGTAGTAGTCTTTCACAGGCAAAGGCAAGTGATGCAAGAATTAACCAGGATCTATTACTTTCTTTGTTGCAATTTATTCTTAAAAATTGATCCGAAATATTTTACTTCATTTGTTTAAACATACAAATATGATAGCGTGTTAACTGTAAACCATCGCTTGTTTGTGTCGCTGTCGGTAAGAGATGATATATCCGAGTTGGGCACATTAATTATTATCCCCTCTATCAGATAGAAGTCTCGAAAATCAATGCTTCAAAATTCTTTCTCGTTACAACAATGTTCACTAAGACCATAGCGATTTCACTACGTCTTACAGAAATAACAATCTACACTTCAGTCAAGTGAGTACAAATTGATTTGATAGCATCGATTGATGTCTACCGCCTTATTAATTTGCAATAAACAAAGTAATTACGCTAAGACCATTTATAGTTTTCTGACCACTCTTATGAAATTAGTCACATGAAAAATAAACAACCACAAAAGAGTGTTGGTCTTATGTATTAATGAAGAAAAAAAATTGACATTTATGTCACGTGTCTGGCATCATTTATCCATTGTACGTTCAAGAATAGTACAGTACATAAAACTGGCAAGCACATAACATTATACAAAAATAAAAAACAAATTCAAATAAATGTTTCTTTATTTGAAAGGAACCCATTCAACTCACTTCAAACAAGAGAACGATAATTAATATTATGCAGTCTTTGTTAATTTTAATGAATGCCAGAAAGGAAAGGCCATTATTATCCATGTTAAAATTGTGTTTTAAGTACACATACAATGTTTGTTGGTTGGTTTTACACTATTTATGAAAAGTGTTTCAAGTTATATTCACTCATTCATTCCATTTTTCATGTATTATTATAAGGTAACCTGACTTTGAAAATGGAAGGAAAATTTTGAACGGAATAGGAACAATGCTGTATGGTGGGTGAGTTGTTGGGATGGAAACTAGTGAGAGTAGTGTAGTGATGCATTTGGAAGGGTTAGTGTTACCATGCCAATTAGAGTTCACCGCTTCCTTTAACTAACCGTTCCATCGATTTTTGTTTATAACTATGGTTATAATTGCAAATAGAATTATTCTGTACGAAGCCATGCAAGAGCCAACTTCATTTTTCTCATCATAATGGATACATTCGTAACAATAAACAATGAAATATTTTTGAGAAATTTTTCTGATTTTATTTATGGCAGTATTTAATCAGGCGAAAAAATTAGGACGAGAACATAATAAACATGTCATAACAGAACAATAGGATAACTTTGGGTCCATGGTGTTTTTTGTATGCTTCTTCTCTCTGTCGAAAATATCAGTTTATACTTTATGACGTCGTATTTCATAATTTTCTTTTGTGCACAACAATATTTCTTTATATTTCGAATTATTATTTTCTGTTTCGCTTTAACGTATTATTAAGCTATTTACCATTATTTGATTATGAAAGTTTGTTTGAGATTTAAATTTACTTTTATCTTCTATTAGAATAGTAAGGCGCAATATTGACGTCGGGAATGTATTATAACGACGACTGTTCAATATTTTACGCTAATTTAATTTTTAGAAGAAAGACTAAGCACCAATTATTATGTAAAATTATTATGCGGGGTACAGTTGCATTAAGTAAAATAATAGAATTCAGTGAAGTCATTTTCCCTTGACTATAGTCCAGAGAAATGTGTCAATCCATTCGCTTTACGTTTTCTTTATCTCACTTTGATTTACCAAAAATTAGGACGGTGATTTACCGGGATCTCCCGAGCTAAATGATTATAATTCATTGAGTTATTCACTAAGTTACGATGTTTGATTTGGTTAATCAATGATAAATCAATGGTTAATCACTTGTTAATCATGGTAAATTACTGACAAACCAGGTTATAGTGACCAAACCTTCGATCTCAGCATGAGAAAATGTCCTACTATTTTTTTTGGAAAATGAAAAATCGCTTTTCCAGTCCAGAAGATTTATAGAAAAACTTTAACAGTATATTCTCATCTTATCCCCAAAATTATTATTTTTAAATGAAATCTTGCCGATACCTTCATTTCATGAATAGACATTGCTTGAAGTTTGTTGATCCGAGGCGTAACCGAGGTCAAAAACCACGCGAATAATAATGCAGCATTGGTGCAGAAGCATGTAAAAAAGTTTTCTCAAAAAGTGAAAAAATCATAAATTTTGAGGTTACTTCACACAATCGAACTTCAGAACTTTCTGTAGTTAGTTACAGTGAACGACATCTCAAATGTCTCACTGTCATTTTTTTCAGAGAATGTTATTGTGAATTTGCAATGACACAATAAAATTCTCAGAAAAATTTGACAGTGAGACATTTGAGATGTCGTTCACTGTATCAACGTTTAAAACGTTTTTAGCATTAACATAACGAACATAAAGTCGTCTTGTGGAATATGAGCGATTGAATAGATCATTCTCATGTGCATTTGATATGTGTAATTTGATATGTTGTGGTTTTCACAAAGCTAACCTATCCTCAAACTTTGAAAAGTTTATATGAAATTTTATATTTTAGAGGGTAGCTGTGTGAAAATGAAATGACAGTTAAATGCATAATATCAAATACATTTGACATATGACTTAGTGAATTTTCACGAATTCTAAAATCCAGCGAAATTAATCACTAAATATTAATCTTGAGTCCCAAATCTGCTCTGACAAATTGTTGGAAATATTGTTGGAAAATCTCAGTTCTCAGAACCGTGTAAATCTGTAAACATCCTGTTACTGTATTGAGTAGAGATTTATGATGTTACTTTAAAATATAGTAGTTTAACGGGTCAATATTTGAGAAAAGACGTCCATTGCCGCCATTCTTCATTCGAAAAACAATTGTTCTATGAAATGGAGATATTGGAAGGGGAAGGAAGAATTTTTGATAAATTTTGTCTACTTCATGAGATATTTTACTTTTTGCCATAAAAACAGTTTTTCCTGCCACAATTTTCAAAAAAGAAGAAAATTATTTCCATATTTTTTCATGAAAATATACTTACTGGAAAAAATGCACGAAATCAAACGAACGAAGTGATTTTATACACAGCACACTAATAATAAAATATTAATAGACATCATAGACATTGATATTGCAAAATGAATATAGTCCCATATTTTGAGGTTATGTACATTGGCCTTTAATGCAGAAGTGAATGTACACTGCAAGCATATGATCAAGTATTATTATCGGGTCTATTACTTCCATCGATAAAAGTATATTTAATCGATTGATTAATCTTGCACTTCAATTTTTTTTTTAACATTAATACAGAGGCCTATATTATCCAGAGCTTGTCATTATTTTTGTTATCCTTGTCGATAACAGATGACAAGAATTCGATCGTCGACGGATGCAAATCTTTTCGACATAGATAAGATAGACTCTTTTCTAGAATTTGTTCTATGTCTTACGTTTTCGTCAGATGACTTTTCTGCTTGTTAACTCAATGAACTATAGACCTGGTCTGAATCTAGACACAAGGTAATGATTCCATCTAGTGAGTTTCTTTTGATAAATCTACTAAATCACTGAAACGGTTTCTATACAACCATTTAATTTGACTGTTTTGATCATGCTTATAAGAAGAATTAAACAAACCAATAACAATCATCTCTTTATCGCAGCTGACTTGAAAAAAAAATATTCGTAAAACACTCATATTAGCAATCAACTATAACCCACAAACTGTATAACATACCCACAAAAAAAATTGTAATAATGAACAATTCACATCCACTGTGTTCGCTGTTGTTTGCCGTTTAAATTGTAGCTCTATCCTCCGCGAGAATCATTTATTTACTCAACTAATTTATGGAATAAAAAAAAGAGAATAATGTTTTTCAGAAGACAAATTACCAACAATTTTTGTCAGTGTTTCCACTAAACAAAAAGCACGATTTATTGTTCTTTCATTTTAGACCACTTATCCGAAATGTTTAACTTGGTTCTATATGATGGCGATATGATGTGTTGATTTTACGTATTATGAGGAAACGGAAAATACAGAAACGTAATAATATTGAGAATGTGAAAATTTATTGAATCAACAGTTAGAAGAAGAGCCACATTGTAATTGCGATCATTTAACGATGATCAGTTACTCGTAATGATCGTTCAATTGAAATAAATTTGCTGGTTTGATTACGTTTTATCTGATTGGTTCTCGACTCGCAAATTTTCTCATATTGCACAAATTATGTTAATAACCGCAGCCGTACGTGCTAAACTTAGTTTTTCATATGAATAACCGATCACCTGACTTAGACTGTCGTAATTCTATAAACAATAAAATTAAATACTTTCGAGTTTTATTTATCTCTCGTCGGGGACTTGTTTAAACCGAAAATGTGCTTTCGTTATATGACCTTGAACGACAAATATTTTGTGTGTGTGTAAATTAACTGAATAACACTTACACGTCTGTTTTACTATACACTACGTTAGTAACCTAATTTCTTCCGACTTTCAATAAAACATCCATGATCACCTGAATTACCAGACATTTCGTTTTCTGTTTTCTATCAAACTCTCCGGGCATGTTAAAAGTTTAGAGCATGTTTTTGAGCATATTTCATATAAATTTGTTTTAATTTAATTCAGGAAATTAAACGTATTGTATACGCGATCTTATCGCAATCGCATGTTATTTTACTCAAATCGAATTTCATTTATAGTGTTGTTCGGCTTCAACTGCAGTCGTATTTTAAACACATTTGTGTGGATGTATTCGTTCGCTCAAAGTTATGGCGGAGCGTGGAAATGATAACATAAAATTGGTTTAGATTTTTCAACAAAGAAATGAGTATAAAGAGAAGCTTCCTGTTAGTCATTGACATTATGGGCAGTATAACACAGAGTTTGTTGGAATAAAATAAGAATTGGCCATAACATTGAACTAACTTATTCACAAATTTTCTCACGGTTTTGGCATACGACAAGCAGAACAATACCACAATTATCGAATCTGTCACTTCCTGTAAACAAAAACCAGTTTTTCGCATTTTTTGGCCGCAAGACAACAAGGCACCGAACTGTCTCATTAGGACATTGTTTGTTGTGTCATGTGGGATATATTCCTCGCCTTCGGCTCGAAATACAACCTTCCCCCACCCTTCAAGAAAAAATGTCCTAACGAGAAAGTAATGTACTATTTTTGATCAATTGTGTCTATCCGACGCATTACCTAACCAGTAACCACGATAAGAAAAAGGGTAAGAACTTGAAATATCAGCACGAATCAAATCGATTGGTTTGAAGAAACGAGATAATGAAGCGAAGAGTTGATTAATAAAAACTGAAGAAGCAGTGGTCTGAAAACTGTTATAAATTTACTAAAATTTTAAGAAGTGATCTACTGGCTTAGACTGTCCCAATATTCTAATAAGAAAACATATTGAACACACCAATGGAATTCTCACTTTTACAAATATATTAAATCACTTTACCAATATTTAATCAATTCGACGAAAATATTGAACAACTATTTATTTATAACGCTCATTTAAACACAAATAACGCTCGAATATTACCATTTATTATTATGCGAATGAGGAAGTGGTGGAAGCCAAACTATTACCATTTATATTCTAATCATAAATCGACACAACTTTGAATTTTTCACCCTTTATTACCAAAATCAACCACCGACCTTTTGTTATCCTCATCGCTGAAAAGCTTGTATATGAAAATTGGAGTATAACCCACCCTGTTTTTGAAAACATATTTTTTTGGCTTTCGAGAAATTTCCAGAAAATTAAAGAAGTTTCAAGAAAATTCTAGAAGTTTGAAGAAAATATTTTCTCGAAAATAGGTTTTGGTAAAATTGTTACTGTTTACAAATACCTTACTAAAATACTAATAATTTGCATAAGTAGAACATACCATATTTACCAAATGTGGCGTTGTAATTCTACTTTACAACCACTTAAGGTGTCTCCCTAAATTCGATACTTTCTTTATCTGATCATATTATGCGAGGAGTTCGTTCCAAAGTGAGTCCCTATCTAACTAAAAGTTGTTCATCCATTTCCTGGGAGTCATTGGCCTTCTTCTTCTTTCCGAAAAGTGAACATCTGCTACGTGGCTTGACGAATTCGTAAAGAAAAGTTCAATATTTTGTTTTTCATAAATTTTAACCAATTTATTTGTATTTTGCTTGTCTCCTTTTAATTACGAAAAACAAGTGTTACAGTAAAGCTATAGATTTTGTTCATTAAATTGATACAAATATACTTTTTAAAAATTTCCCTTAAAAATTACAATTAATTATTTTATTTCTTTTACTTGATTTTTTTTTTTAATTTATATATGCAAACGTATTCACAATTTTTCATTTTACCGATATATATCAACGGCTACACCATTTTTTTCTTCTTATTTTTAAAAGAAACATCAAACGAAATTTTCACAAATTATCTGCTCAAGTTTACTCTTTTTTTAACTTAGCTTTGTACAATTTGAAATCGACTCAATCGACTTAAAAACGTAAATAATATGAAAATGAACTGAAAAAAGAATGGAAATAAATTAAAAGAAATGTGGTCTCAATTTATACAGAATACAACTATTAATATACGTTTTATCGAACGGAATGTCTTAAGTGTAACAATTATATTTCATCAGCTTTTAACTATGTACAAATATATTTCAGTGATAAATAACTTAATTTTCAATTTTCGTTTGATTTGGGCATTGAACTGGAATGGATTGAATATCACTAAATTTTACCTGTGATCCGAATCCATTCAATATTTTTGTGCACCAAATTGCGATAAATTAAACGAAAAAAAAAGGAATCAATTCACTCACATAAAATCGTATCGAACGATTCAAATAAAACAACAAAAATAACAAAAATTATTCAGTCTATGTCAGCAGAAATAATAAAAAATATTTTACAAATTAGCAATTAAAACTTAAAATTACAAGGAAGTCTTTCGAACCGCACGATACCAATCATTTCTTCGTTTTTTTACTTTTAGGAATTCTTTTGTAACATCCGGTTTTTGTATCATTCCCCACAGCGAGAGTCTTTGCGACCTATTGTCTTCAGAGAAATAGATTCTTCTTTCCGTTTCATCATTTTTTTTGGGGGGTTCTTTTCTTTCTGTTCTTTGAATGATGTATGGCTGGGTTCTCAGACTTTACATTATGACCTCAATGCATTGAAATTGAAACACAGTTCCGTTACACAAATATTTAAACAACAAAAAAATAAAGAGAAACAAACTGAGAACAAAAAAACTACATTCCTCTGAAGGTGCAAAGTGTTACTATTCTATGAATCGATCAGAACATTGCCTCCGAACCAATTTTCTATTCACAATTTTTCAATAAAATTTCTAATTATTCGAATCTCATGAACTTCAAAATATAACTGGCACTGGTCGTCTGATGGTATTGTCAATCGAATCCATCGGTGACGTTGTGGTACCTGGACTCGAACCGGGTGACGTTGACGATGCTGATGATGTGTAAATGCCACTAGCTGCATGTGCTGCGTATAGTGATGGTGCTGTCATGCTACTGTAAAATCCCGGATAGAATGAACTTAACGATGTTGGCGGCAATTGTGATGCCTTTTGCGCTTCCAATGCAGATGGTTGACCCACTTGACTTTGGTGGAATTTCTGCAGAGCCATGGGATCGAAACCGGCTCCATAGAATGGCATTGAATACTGATCTAGTGGATGTGACGGTGCAAAGTATGGCGGCAATTGGGGGAATGAATACGGTGAGCCCAAGGGTCCTTTGCCATGACCCATTTGCATACCATTGCCACCTGCACTTAGCGGATTTTTTGGTTTCCTTCGTGGACGATATTTGTAATCGGGATGTTCTTTCATGTGTTGTGCCCGCAATCGTTTCGCTTCGTCGATGTAAGGTCGCTTCTGTTGTTCGGTTAACATTTTCCATTCACCCCCAAGCCGCTTCGATATTTCGGAATTGTGCATTTTTGGATTGTCTTTAGCAATTGTGCGCCGTTGGATTCGGGACCAGACCATAAATGCGTTCATTGGACGTTTAATGTGACCATCTGACGGCGACATTTGAGAGCCGGGTGATGATTGGGAGGACATACTCGATACGGATGTGAATGAATGTTCGCGTTTAATTAAATTCAAATTATCACTAGAATTTTGTGGTGACTGTGTTGAATAGTCGTTGTGATGTGACGGCATTTGTAATCCTGCCGGCAGCGCAAATCCATAATGATGTGATGCCATCGTCATTTTTATCTATATTCACTTTCACTTAGTCACTGTTTTTTCAACGGAGTGTTATTATTTTGCTGTAATTGCGTACTGTTAGTCAGAGTTAATTCATACGATACGAATTGCTCATTGACGACAAAGTTCAAAAAAATCTCAATGAATAACGAACACAAATGATGGAACTGA